>NW_015392405.1:7183-12465 GCF_001527695.2 Protobothrops mucrosquamatus | reverse complement strand
CCTTCCTTCCTTCCTTCCTTCCTTCCTTCCTTCCTTCCTTCCTTCCTTTCTTTTTCTGTCTTCCTTCCTTCCTTCCCCTTTCTCTTTCTTCTTCCTTCCATCATCCATCCTCTTTCCTTCCTTTCTCTTCTTTCTTTTGTCCCTTCCCCTTTTCCTTCCTTCCTTCCTTCCTTCCTTCCTTCCTTCCTTCCTTCCTTCCTTCCTTCCTTCTTTCTTTCTTTCTTTCTTTCTTTCTTTCTTTCTTCATGCAAAACCTGAAGCAACCTAATTCCTGTTTAAAGGAAGAATTTCTTGCTCTTATCTCAGTTCTTTTCATTCTCTTCTATATTTAAAATGTCTTCTGATTGCTGCCTGGAATAGCAGCATGCAAGCTAAGTTATTTGTGAGATATACTGAATGCAATGAGACAATAAAGAATGGAATGGAATGGAATGGAATGGAATAGAATAGAATAGAATAGAATAGAATAGCCCAAGAAGGTATAAAAAACCCACCACTCCCAGCAACATGTGGTCAGCTTTCCCAGAGCCATGCTTCTGTCTGGCTTTGCTCTTCAATAAACTACAATGTTCTTTCTAAAGCAGTCTCCATTGTATTTATTCCCTGCTTGGACTGGACCCTGATGAAAATTTTTCTTTCAACAATAAAATAGAATAGAATAGAGCAGAACAGAAATAGAAATAGAAATAGAACAGAACAGAAATAACAGAACAGAACTAGAATAGAACAGAATATAGAACAGAACTAGAATAGAATAGAATAGAATAGAATAGAATAGAATAGAATAGAATAGAATAGAATAGAATAGAATAGAAGCTGGATCTTGGAGGTCTTCTAGTCCAGCCCCTGCTCGAACCTATACCATTTCAGACAAGTGACTGTCTATCCCTTCTTAAAAACCTCCAGTGATGGAGCGCCCACGGTTTCTGAATGCAAGTTGTTCCTCATTGTTAGGAATTTTCTCCTTAATTCCAGGTTGCTTCTCTCTTTGGTTAGTTTCCAACCATTGTTTCTTGTCCTGCTTTCTGGTGTTTTGGAGAATAGCTTGACTTTCTCTTCTCTGTGGTAGCCCCTCAAATACTGGAATGCTGCTAGCATGTCGCCCCTGTTTCTTCTTTTCTTTAGACTAGCCAAATCCAAGTCCTGCAGCCGTTCTTGATATGTTTTAGTCTCCAGGCCTTTGATCATCATAGTTGCTCTTCTCTGAACTTTTTCCAAGGTCTCAACATCTTTTTTGTAGCATGGTGACCAAAATTGGTTGCAATATTCTAGGTGTGGTCTTACTAGGGTTTTATAAAGTGGTACTAACACTTCGTGTAATTTTGATTCTATCCCTCTGTTTATACAACCCAGGATTGTATTAGCTTTTTTAGTTGCTGCTGCACACCGCTGGCTCATAGTCAAGTGATCGTCCACTAGGACTCCAAGGTCCCTCTCACAGTTATGTTATATAGTTAAATTACATACAGTTAAATTATAACATGTGCCTCAAATTCTTTTAATTTTAGTGGGACTAGGGTAAGGCTGACCAAATCTGGATGTTTCTCATAAAGCAGCTTACCTAATTAAAAACATTACATGTCTACATGAAATAAATGCATTGAATACTTTACAGTGTGTTCTAATAAAATGCTGTACTGTTCATGAAGTAATATTTGTACTATGTTATTTTATTAAAGTGTTGCCATATGTTCCACATTTTGGAATTCTTCAGGGGACAATCACACTTGGACAGCAAACTCCATAACTGTGGTATTTGGGGCGAGCAAAGATATTTGTAGCACATTCCATTCCCTTATTTTTGATTGTCATCTGGAAGAATCATGATTGCTTTTGACACACAACACGATCATTTCTAATTGGAAAAAAATATTTTTTTAAAAGGGGAACGTATCTCAATTCCAGAAATAGGGTTTGTGTTTGAGTTTTGGTTTGCTTTTTAGCATAAATAAAGAACTGGGAACAACAGCCAAGATATGTTTTTTCTACTTTAAAAACCCAGAGCATTCTAAAATCATTAAATGGATTTCTTAAGGATTGAGAAGACAGAACAAAATAACCGAGTTGGAAGGGACCTTGGAGGTCTTCTAGTCCAACCCCCTGCTCAAGCAGTAAACCCTACACCATTTCAGACAAATGACTCTCCAGTTTCTTTTTAAGAAACTCCAGTGATGGAGAAATCAGAAAGAAATCAAAGATTTTTTTGAAAGATGCACCTTCTCTCACATATACAACAAGCCAGAATTGTGAATTTACTTTCTATTGTTTTTTTTTTTAATCCCAGACCAGCCATTTTAGATCTTCAAAAGCTGGACAGAATAAAAGCTTTATCTTCTTTCATTTTAGTTAGGGTAGAAGGAATTCATTAGTGGGGTGAAAATCTTGGTGTTTCGAAATTATACAAAAACCTGTTTTACGTTATAACCGTGTAAAGCTCTCATCTTTTTTTCATTCCTTATTGATATTAGCATATCAGCCCTGAAAACGACAAATTTGCCTTTTATTCAACTCCTTTGATTAAAATGGGTTGCAAATGTTTATTCAACCCAAGCTGTAATAATTAAAGTTTGTACCCGCTGGAGATTTGCTTTCCAAAACGTATCCGAAAAGTGCTTTTTTTCAAAAGACAACAGGAATTTTCTTGGGGTTTTTTTCCCCCCTTGAAAATGTTTCGCTTCTCATCCAAGAAGGTTCT
This sequence comes from Protobothrops mucrosquamatus, assembly GCF_001527695.2. Taxonomy (NCBI): domain Eukaryota; kingdom Metazoa; phylum Chordata; class Lepidosauria; order Squamata; family Viperidae; genus Protobothrops; species Protobothrops mucrosquamatus. The sequence continues at coordinate 9,770 of NW_015392405.1, read as the reverse complement.
TCAGTTCTGAAAAAGAACTGAAGATGCTTCTTGGATGAGAAGTGAAAAGTCTTCAAGGAAAAACCAAGAAAGTCCAGTTGCCTTTTGAGAAAGCACTGTTGGGACAGTCATGACCTGGAGGATTGAGAATCTCCATAAACATTTCCAAAACTTAGCTTTCAGTTTATACATAGGCCTTTCTCCTAGAACTGTTCTAAAGATAACGAGGAAAGCTAAATAAATAATTATTTAGGCTGCAGTCTGTACCTCATCCTCAGGAAATCAGTATTAATAGTAGAAAAGATTTCTCAGAAATCTCAGTAGGATTCTGTTGGAATCACCAGCCCCATTGCTTACCTGCTGTCTTAATTTATTATCTTTCTTGACCTCTAGATTTGTTTGACCTCACAAAGACATAAGCCATGGCAAAGGAAAAGAAGAAGGATAAGAAGAAAAAAGGAATCTCACAAATTTCCAAAGAGCCTAGAACCTATTTTCCAGAAGCCCTGTTGGCATTTCAGTATGTATAAGTCGTAAAAATTCAAAATTTTACTTCAGCTCTATTTAGTGAACTGACTACCTATTTGTGGGATAGCAATACTGCTATTCTCTATCCAGTTGAACTTATAGAATGGCAGGAGTAGATCTATAGAGGTAATCCTCAATTTACGACTGTAATTGAGCCTGGAATTATAGTTGCTAAAGTCATGGGTTTTTGTTTTTTTCCCCAGTGGCCATTAAACAAATGCCACACTTTGGCCATTAAACAAATGCCACAGTTATTAAACAAATGCAACAGTCCTTAAATCAGGGGTAGTCAACCTTGGCTCTTTTATGACTCGTGGACTTCAACTCCACAAGTCATAAAAGAGCCAAGGTTGACTACCCCTGCCTTAAATGAATATGATGGTCGTTAAATGAACCAATTCTATCCAATGGGTGTTGGTTTTTTTTGCAAGATGCTAAAAGTAAATACTAATTATTTACTTTTACAGAATTAAAAAAAAAACATTTTTACTGGCAAAAAAAAAACTTTCTTCCAGCAAAAAACCATTGTAAAACGCAGGATTTACAATGACTGAACACAATAAAAAAACATCCCATTTTCTGCTGTTTTTAAAAACTATCAGAATAACAGAGTTGGAGGGGACCTTCGAGGTCTTCTAGTCCAACCCCACTGCGAAATATCATAATGACTGTGGGATGCTGCAAACAGCCAGACCTGTTGTCAAGCATCCAAAATGTAGTCACGTGACTAGAGGGAGTGTGGGCGGCTGTCAGAACTTTGAATCCGAGTCATAAGTGTGTTTTTCAGGATCCGTCATAACTTTGAATAGTTGCTAAGTTAACAGTTGTAAGTCAAGGACTATCTCTACTTTTTTCAGTTATTGGTTATTAGGATGACAATTGTAACATGTTCCTGCTCATGATTCTTTCCATTCTTCCATGCCTTCTTGTAGAACATTTCATTAAATTTTGTCTTCTCCCATCTACCATTTCCCAGGATTACTTTATTGTTTGATAGTCAATTACATTTCTGTGCTAAGCTTTCCTTGAGCTGTTAGTGAGAATTCCCCCAAGTTATCTTTTGATGTATTTCCATTATTTATCAGTTAGGTTTATATCCCACGTTTTCTCCAAGAGTCCAGACTTAATGGGTAGAAGGAATTGTGGCGTGTAAGCTTCCAAACCAGTCAAAAATAAGAATGACAATTCAAAACCAGGTTTATTATGCAAAGTTTAGTCTAAGACTGCTTTTCCAACCAATGGAACAGAGCGGAAATCTAATCGCAGGAAAGCCAAATTATCAATCAGCAGAATATACAGGAAGATAATAAACTGCTTTGAAGTTAAGAGTAAATATTTTAATTTAGAGAGCCAACGTGTATGCAACATTTAACAGGGGAGTGTTAAGGGGAAGGGGGAATTATAAAATGTAGTTCAGACACAGTGATGGAAATTGTTTCTTATCCAAAATCACTGGTAGCCTTTACATCAGTGGTTCTCAACCTTTTTAATGGCGCGACCCCAACCGGTCGTAAGTCGAGGACTAAACCGGTTGTAAGTCGAGGACTAAACCGGTCGTAAGTCGAGGACTACCCAACCGGTCGTAAGTCGAGGACTTTCCCTGCCCGGGAGCGCCGCACATGCGTGGTTCCGCCCCCTGTGCCAGCCGAGGCATAGCTGGCAAGCGGCAGAGACGGAGCAGGCCGACCACCAGCTGGCCCAGCCCAAGGGAGGTAAAGCACCCGCCGGAAAAGGGGGAAAATGGTGGACAAAAAAAATGGCGGACAAAAAAAATGGCGGACAGCCTTGCTTGGCGACCCCCGTGAAATGGTCGATCAACCCCAAATGGGGTCCCGACCCACAGGTTGAGAACCACTGCTTTACATAGAGCAGGCAGGAGAAAAAAAATGCACAAAATTTAAACTCTTGACAGTTAAAAATAGAGCTTGCACTTGATATACGGTAGTCACTGGCATTTTTTCATAATGACTTTACTGTTTGGTAACAAATAAATCAGCCCATGTTCTGGGAAATATATTCACTACAGCAGGGAACCTAAAGGTTTCACATGAACTTGATGGAATTTCATAAGAGACCAAGA
>NW_015392405.1:0-1132 GCF_001527695.2 Protobothrops mucrosquamatus | reverse complement strand
GATCAGCCGCAGGGAGATTAAAGAATACGAATGGCTAAAAGAAGAAGTAAGTTGATTTCTGCAGGACAGAAAACGAATGGAAAGCAGATCCATTGGTCACCAGGAGGTTGCATGGCTGCAGAAAGAGGCATGATGACCTAACCCTAAGTGGAATTTTCCTCCAATGGAATTTCCCATGTATTTTACCAGGAAACATAGACAGGGCAGCCCAGAAAACTCCGAGTTTGTTGGCAATGTCCATGGTGTTCATGGTGACCTAACCCTAACCCTAAGTGGAATTTTCCTAAATGGGATTTTCCCATGTATTTTACCAAGAAACATAGATAAGGCAAGCTGGAAAGGTCAGTGCCCTCCTAACCATACCCAAGCACTCCACGTTTGTCGGCGATGTCCATTTTGCTCCACAAGTTCATGGTGACCTAACCCTAACCCTAAGTGGAATTTTCCTAAATGGGATTTTCCCATGTATTTTACCAGGAAACATAGATAAGCCAGGCTGGAAAGGTCAATGGCCTCCTAACTATACCCAAGCACCCCAAGTATGTTGGCGATGTCCATTTTGCTCTACGAGTTCATGGTGACCTAACCCTAACCCTAAGTGGAATTTTCCTAAATGGGATTTTCCCATGTATTTTACCAGGAAACATAGATAAGGCAGGCTGGAAAGGTCAGTGCCCTCCTAACCATACCCAAGCACTCCACGTTTGTCGGCGATGTCCATTTTGCTCTACGAGTTCATGGTGACCTAACCATAACCCTAAGTGGAATTTTCCTAAATGGGATTTTCCCATGTGGCTCCCGAGGATGTGGACAGGATCCTGGGGAGGCTGAATGCGACCACATGTTTATTGGATCCGTGCCCCTCCTGGCTGGTACTGGTGGCTCGGGAGGGTACACGAGCCTGGCTCCAGGGAATTATAAACGCTTCTTTATGGGAGGGTGTCTTCCCCGCGACCTTAAAGGAGGCGGTGGTGAGGCCCCTCCTGAAGAAGCCTTCCCTGGATCCAGATGTATTGGCCAACTATCGCCCAGTCTCCAACCTTCGCTTTGTGGCGAAGGTTGTTGAGAGTGTGGTTGCACGGCAATTCCCTCGGCACCTGGAGGAAACAGATTATCTGGACCCCCTCCAGTC
>NW_015392404.1:15881-18424 GCF_001527695.2 Protobothrops mucrosquamatus | reverse complement strand
TGGGGGTTTCAAGCAGAACACAGAATATAGAATAACAGAGTTGGAAGGGACCTTGGAGGTCTTCTAGTCCAACCCCCTGTTTAGGTAGGAAAACCCTACACCATTCCAGACAAGGGGCTGAAATATCTCTTCTTGAAAACCTCCAGTGATGGAGCACCCAGAACTTCTGGAGGAAACTTCCACAGGAAATTTCTTCCTAGTTCCAGGTTGCTTCTCTCCTTGATGAGCTTCCATCCCTCGCTTCTTGTCCTGCCCTCAGGTGATTTGGAGAATAGGCGGACCGCTCTTCTCCATGACAAAGCAAAGCAAAGGTGGGACAAGATCTCTCCAGGATGCTCTGAGGATTTCTGCCCTGGAAGGAGTGTGGACTAGAAGACCTTTCCTCCATCCCCTCTTTCCAGGAGACCTCAAGGTCACAGCTTGGGCATGTTCACTGGCTCTTTCTAGCTTAGAGAGGGGGCATTTCTTACAGTCAAAAATGTGAGCTTGGTTTTGGCTCCCCAGATGAAGCTGTGGACCTTCCTGTCACCTGAGCATAGATCAGTTCTGGTCTGTCCAGAGGATGAGCATGACCAAAGTGGGCAAGAGGTTCTGTCCTTTCCTCTCCTCCTCCTGGAAACCCTCCTTGCCCGGGGCCTTCTGGCTTCCTGACCAGGCTGGCAGGAGGACCATCGTCTCCAACACAATGTCAAGCAGCAGCTGGAATGGGGCATTCTCAAAATGGTGCTTCAGGAGGAGAAGATATCAAGGGACAGTGGGAGGGGGAGAGGGAGGGTCAGTCTCAGGGCTTCCAGAGAGTGGGGGTGGCTATCTATCAGGAAGAAGACCCCTGCTACGTCACGTTCTGCTTTAGCATCAGGGCACCTTCCTTGTTTACATCAGCTACAACTTTGGTGGACCAGAGAAGAGCCTGGAGGTGCAGCAGCCTGAAAGATCCCACAGAGATCTGCATGTACCAAGATCAAGTCTAGGCCAAGGTGACACCACACAGCTGATCATTTGGTCGAAGCAAACTACACAAGTGAGAACGTGCGGGACCTACCAAACTTCCCCGAGACGGGAGTCGTGCACATATGCATAACACACTTCTGCCCCGGAGGACAATGCCAGTCATGATGGCAATGATGTTGAGGATGTTGAGGATGTTGATGGCCTTGGGGACTCTTCCCACAGTTTTCTACAAAGTAGAAGATCCCAAGGCTGAGAGATTCCGCTGGAGTTTGCATCCCAGATCAAGCAAGATCCCATCTCTGGACGTTTCAGGACCCAAAACATCTCCACACATCCAGATGAAATGTTCCCAGTGGACCATCTCCCCCCCCCTCAATGTCCCCACCAAGCCCAGCCATTTCCTCCTGGGGTCAACCTCTCAGGACTCTGGGCTGGACTTATAACGGGGCTCCTCTGCCTGAACTCAGGATGCTGGGGGTGCAAATGTGCCCCCCCCCCGTTTCTACCACAGAGGAAGCTGGTTCTTCCTGTGGGTCCATCTCGGTCTGCCTTCCCATCAGGCAGGAATTCCAGGAAATGAGAGGCAGAGTTTTCCTCTGTTGGCTCTACATTCCCACAGCCCCCTCCCCAACCCAGAGGGGGCAAGATAGCCCTCTCCCCCAGGAAGAAAATGATATCCAATCAAGCAGGATATCCCACCCTCTTTCATCAGTTGGTTGAACAAGAGGTGTGGAATCTGAGAGTTGCGTTGGCTGGACGGTTGGGAAAATATCCCGAAGTAAAACCTTCCCCACAAAAGGATCCCACAGTTCAACCCTGAAGATTCCCTTCCCTTCTACTGAACAAATCCTAGCCTGTTGGGAGAACCAGGATGTTACATTAAGCCACCCAGTTCTTTTGCAATGAAGAGCCCGGTCCGTAACTCCTTCCCTACTTACCAATACAGGTGTCCTGACAATCACGCATGATCTTAAAATTGTTGTCATTCCCACCGCATCCACCGTACGTAAACTGTTTACATGTGTTTGAAGCCGAGTGGTAATGGAAGCGAGGCTCATTGCGTCTACAGTGTCCAGGATCAGCAGGAAGATAACAATGTTCTGAAGGAAATGGAAAGGGTGTATGTGTGTGTGCGTCTGTTATTTGATTAGCTAGCAGAAACGTCTTGAAGGCACTTCCCCAACCTGTTGCCCTCCTAGCATGTTCAGTCTGCACATGGTCAAGAGCCATCTGGGACTTTTTAATTTTGTTTCCTGCTCCGGGGTTTGGAGAGGATGTCTGAATGAGGGATCCTGTGGCTTAAAGCCCTGATTCTGCTGTTGCATTGAGTAAGGCTAGGTCAGCCTTCCCCTGAAGTTGCATCTCTCTTTCTTGGGGCCCCCTCCCATTTCTTCCTCCTCTTCAGCTGACACCCAACTACCATCTCAAGAACTTTCCCACCAAGCCAGAGGTTCTAGACTGGGGCTCTTGGTTTTCCCTCCCTGGGGGAGAACTCTGCCCTCTGACCACGTCAGCCCCTTCCTGCAAAGGGTTTCAAGGTCATTCTGGAAACTCACCTGGACGGCCCTTGCCGGAGACAGGGGTCAGCTCTG
>NW_015392404.1:10838-12369 GCF_001527695.2 Protobothrops mucrosquamatus | reverse complement strand
AGACCTCCAGAAGACATGATGAAGTTTTCTGCCCCACACCCGGGCTGCTCGCTCTATTTATTCTCCCCACTGGGAATTTCACATCCAGGAAGCAGGATGGAGTAACAGAGTGAGAATTTCAATTCTTTCCTCTTTCATCAGTTGGTTGAACAAGAGGTGTGGAATCTGAGAGTTGCGTTGGCTGGACAGTTGGGGAAAGCTAGGCAGGTCCCTATTGTCCGATTCCGGTTTCTCCCCCCCTTACACACTCCAGGTCCCCAATGCTATTCCCCAGGTCCCCCCCCTCACCAAAAGGAAAGTTCTGTTGTGTCCAGTACTGCTCAGCTTAGGCACAGGGTCACAAGTCCAGGATCAAAGTCCACAGATCCACATACACAAACTGCAAAACCCAGGTCCAAAGTCCACAGATGGAAGCCAAGCCAAGGTGGGAGTCCAGAACCCAATGAAGAACGAGAGGGTCCAAATATGCGCTCAAACGAAGCAGAGGTCAAGAAAACAGAAGCCCCAGAGTTGGGATACACCCACGAGAGGGAAAATGGGCAGTTGCTTCCAACATCACTGTTGCTCTTCCTCCTCTTCCTCCTCCTCCCTGCAAACCCCGCACCCTTCTAGCACTGATGAGAGTAGCAACCTGGGTCCTGAAACATCTGCAAGAAAAGCACCAAACTCAGAGGGCACAAGGGACCCCAATGTCCTCTTCCTCTTCCTCTCCTCCTCCTCCTCCTCCTCCTCTCCTCCTCCTCTTCCTCCTCCTCCCCCTCCCCTCCCACTCCCCCTGCAACTCTACTGCCTTCTACCACTAATGAGGATAGCTGGTTGTGTAATGAAAGGTGTGCAAGAGCACCAAGGAAACCACAGTCCTCCTCCTCCTCTCCTCCAACCCCCCTTCCTTCTAGTGCTGATGAGGTTAGCTAGTTGTGTAATAAAAGGTGTGCAAGAAACCCGCCAAGCTGAGAGAGCACCAAGGACTCCTCAGTTCAACCCAGGGCTACAAATACTCTCTTCCCTCTTTGCCCCATTTACTCCATGAGGCCTCCTGGCCACTATTTCCAAACCCATCTCCCAGGGCAGTTGAAGTTCTTTCTTGTGAAGTTTAAGGAGTTTCCGTTGGGTCTTCCTACTGCTATCAAAGGATTCTCATCACCCCAGGGTGCCCCTCCCTCACTGACCACCTATTAACTAACCCTGGTTAAGGAGGAACAAGGAGAGATGAAGGGACAAAGAATAAAAAAAAATACCCCAAGCAGGTAGGAGAAACTGCTGTGTACCCACCCCTCCTATCCGTGGACCAATCTTCCTGCACTGATGACGTTACCAAGTGTTGAAGGAAAAATCTTCACCAGGGTCCAGTCCCAGCCAGGAATAATCAAAATGGAGACTGCTTGAGAAAGAAAGTTGCAGCTTAGTGAAGAAGAGAGCCAGACAGAAAGATGGCTCTGGAAAAAAAAAACAACTGACCACATGGAGCAGAGTGGTGGGCTTTTATATACCTTCTGGGGCTCTTGAGGTTGTTTCCTGTTCCTGTTTGAGG
>NW_015392404.1:3721-6962 GCF_001527695.2 Protobothrops mucrosquamatus | reverse complement strand
TTGGGTCTTCCTACTGCTATCAAAGGATTCTCATCACCCCAGGGTGCCCCTCCCTCACTGCCCACCTATTAACTAACCCTGGTTAAGGAGGAGCAAGGAGAGATGAAGGGACAAAGAATAAAAAAAATACCCCAAGCAGGTAGGAGAAGCTGCTGTGTACCCACCCCTCCTATCCGTGGACCAATCTTCCTACACTGATGATGTTACCAAGTGTTGAAGGAAAAATCTTCACCAGGGTCCAGTCCTAGCCGGGAATAATCAAAATGGAGACTGCTTTAGAAAGAAAGTTGCAGCTTCGTGAAGAGGGGAGCCAGACATAAAGATGGCTCTGGAAAAAAAAAACTGACCACATGGAGCAGAGTGGTGGGCTTTTATATACCTTCTGGGGCTCTTGAGGTTGTTTCCTGTTCCTGTTTGAGGCTTTGTATTTCCTGTGTCATGTACTTTGACCTGAATCTGAGTGTGCCCTTTTGGTATTGGTGGGTTCATCCTATTATGTCTCCTGTCCTTAGAATTTGGGTGGGGGTATGTAGATTTTAAGGGTCTTTGTCTTCCTAATCCAGGTGTCTTGGCAACTTGAACAGTTTCTGGCTCTGGTAGGTGTTTCCCCTGGGGATTCCCTCTGGAAGGCCACACTGGGGCTAAGGTGGGGAGGGAAACCCCCCAAGGGGGCAGAAAAAGGCACCTGAGACCAAGAAGGCAGCTAGAAGCAAAGCTTTATTGCAGAACAGAAGGGATGAAGGCAGGGTGGGTTTTGGTGGAGGGTCTCCAGAATAATCCGGGACAGAAGAAAAGCCTCTCAGCGAAAAGCGAATCAGACCCAATTCAGGGGGGGTCTCCTCATTGGGGATGCTGTAAAAAGAAATATTCAGACGTTAGATTTCTGCCCACGAGTGCAAGCAGTGCTTCATCCTGGCTAATCTTACGACCACGGAGACTGGAACTGAAATCAGGAAGAATGGCCTGATTGGGAGAGCCAGTAAGCAATGGGGTAGCTACCCCATTGGAGTTATGGGGCTCCGTGACTGGGGGTTTCAAGCAGAACACAGAATATAGAATAACAGAGTTGGAAGGGACCTTGGAGGTCTTCTAGTCCAACCCCCTTTTTAGGTAGGAAAACCCTACACCATTCCAGACAAGGGGCTGAAATATCTCTTCTTGAAAACCTCCAGTGATGGAGCACCCAGAACCTCTGGAGGAAACTTCCACAGGAAATTTCTTCCTAGTTCCAGGTTGCTTCTCTCCTTGATGAGCTTCCATCCCTCGCTTCTTGTCCTGCCCTCAGGTGCTTTGGAGAATAGGCGGACCACTCTTCTCCATGACAAAGCAAAGCAAAGGTGGGAGACGATCTCTCCAGGATGCTCTGAGGATTTCTGCCGTGGAAGGAGGGTGGACTAGACCTTTCCCCAATCCCCTCTTTCCAGGAGACCTCAAGGCCACAGCTTGGGCATGTTCACTGGCTCTTTCTAGCTTCGAGAGGGGGCATTTCTTACAATCAAAAATGAGAGCTTGGTTTTGGCTCCCCAGATGAAGCTGTGGACCTTCCTGTCACCTGAGCATGGACCAGTTCTGGTCTGTCCAGAGGATGAGCTGGACCAATGTGGGCAAGGGGTTCTGTCCTCTCCTCTCCTCCTCCGGGAAGCCCTCCTTGCCCGGGGCCTTCTAGCTTCTTGACCAGGCTGGCAGGAGGACCATCTTCCTCAACACAGTGTCAAGCAGCAGCTGGAATGGGGCATTCTCAAAATGGTGCTTCAGGAGGAGAAGAAGTCAAGAGACAGTGGGAGGGGGAGAGGGAGGGTCAGTCTCAGGGCTTCCAGAGAGTGGTGGTGGCTATCTATCAGGAAGAAGACCCCCGCTACGTCAAGTCCTGCTTTAGCATCAGGGCACCTTCCTTGTTTACATCAGCTCCACCTTTGGTGGACCAGAGGAGAGCCTGGAGGTTCAGCAGCCTGAAAGATCCCACAGAGATCTCCATGTACCAAGATCAAGTCTAGGCCAAGGTGACACCACACAGCTGATCATTTGGTCGAAGCAAACTACACAGGTGACAACGTGCTGGACCTTCCAAACTTCCCCTAGACAGGATTCTTGCACTTAAACATCAAACACTTCTGCCCCGGAGGACAGTCCCAGTCATTATGGCAATGATGTTGAGGATGTTGATGGCCTTGGGGACTATTCCCACAGTTTTCTGCAAAATAGAAGATCCCAAGGCTCAGAGATTCCTCTGGAGTTTGCATCCCAGATCAAGCAAGATCCCATCTCTGGATCTTTCAGGACCCAAAACATCTCCACACATCCAGATGAAATGTTGCCAGTGGACCCTCTCCCCCCCCCTCAATGTCCCCACCAAGCCCAGCCATTTCCTCCTGGGGTCAACCTCTCAGGACTCTGGGCTGGACTGATAATGGGGCTCCTCTGCCTGAACTCAGGATGCTGGGGGTGCAAATGTGCCCCCCCCACGTTTCTACCACAGAGGAAGCTGGTTCTCCTTGTGGGTCCATCTCGGTCTGCCTTCACCTCAGGCAGGAATTCCAGGAAATGAGAGGCAGAGTTTTCCTCTGTTCGCTCTACATTCCCACAGCCCCCTCCCGAACCCAGAGGGGGCAAGATAGCCCTCTCCCCCAGAAAGAAAATGATATCCCAATCAAGCAGGATATCCCATCCTCTTTCATCAGTTGGTTGAACAAGAGGTGTGGAATCTGAATAAAATGTTTTCAAGAAAACCACCAAGCTCAGAGAGCACCAAGGACCCCACAATCCTCTTCCTCCTCCTCCTCTCCTCCTCCTCCTCCTCCTCCACCCCTCCCCCTGCAACTCAACTGCCTTCTACCACTGATGAGGATAGCTGGTTGTGTAATGAAAGGTGTGCAAGAGCACCAAGGAAACCACAGTCCTCCTCCTCCTCCTCCGCTCCTCCAACCCCCCTTCCTTCTAGCGCTGATGAGGTTAGCTAGTTGTGTAATGAAAGGTGTGCAAGAAAACTGCCAAGCTGAGAGAGCACCAAGGACTCCTTAGTTCAACCCAGGGCTACAAATACTCTCTTCCCTCTTTGCTCCATTTACTCCATGGGGCCTCCTGGCCTCAGTTTCCAAACCCATCTCCCAGGGCAGTTGAAGTTCTGTCTTGTGAAGTTTAAGGAGTTTCCGTTGGGTCTTCCTACTGCTATCAAAGGATTCTCATCACCCCAGGGTGCCCCTCCCTCACTGACCACCTATTAACTAACTCTGGTTAAGGAGGA
>NW_015392404.1:0-1806 GCF_001527695.2 Protobothrops mucrosquamatus | reverse complement strand
CATCAGTTGGTTGAACAAGAGGTGTGGAATCTGAATAAAATGTTTTCAAGAAAACCACCAAGCTCAGAGAGCACCAAGGACCCCACAATCCTCTTCCTCCTCCTCCTCTCCTCCTCCTCCTCCTCCTCCACCACCCCTCCCCCTGCAACTCAACTGCCTTCTACCACTGATGAGGTTAGCTGGTTGTGTAATGAAAGGTGTGCAAGAGCACCAAGGACACCACGGTCTTCCTCCTCCCCCTCCCCCTTCCTTCTAGCACTGATGAGGTTAGCTAGTTGTGTAACGAAAGGTGTGCAAGAAAACTGTAAAGCTGAGAGAGCACCAAGGACTCCTCAGTTCAACCCAGAGCTACAAATACTCTCTTCCCTCTTTGCCCCATTTAATCCGTGGGGCCTCCTGGCCTCTGTTTCCCACATTGGGACCTCGACTGAGCAGCCCTGCCAGAGGAACTGCAACCTTGCAAAATCCAAGCAACTGTTATTTGACTGCTGACTTTCATTGTTTGGTGTGGATTTCAGTGCAAGAACCTCTGAATTCTCCAACCTCTCCTCATCCAAACCCATCTCCCAGGGCAGTTGAAGCTCTGTCTTGTGAAGTTTAAGGAGTTTCCGTTGGGTCTTCCTACTGCTATCAAAGGATTCTGATCACCCCAGGGTGCCCCTCCCTCACTGCCCACCTATTAACTAACCCTGGTTAAGGAGGAACAAGGAGAGATGAAGGGACAAAGAATAAAAAAAAATACCCCAAGTAGGTAGGAGAAGCTGCTGTGTACCCACCCCTCCTATCCGTGGAACAATCTTCCTGCACTGATGACGTTACCAAGTGTTGAAGGAAAAATCTTCACCAGGGTCCAGTCCCAGCTGGGAATAATCAAAATGGATACTTCTTTAGAAAGAAAGTTGCAGCTTAGTGAAGAAGAGAGCAAGACAGAAAGATGGCTCTGGAAAAAACCCTGACCATATGCAGCAGAGTGGTGGGCTTTTATATACCTTCTGGGGCTCTTGACGTTGTTTCCTTTTCCTGTTTGAGGCTTTGTATTTCCTGTGTCATGTACTTTGACCTATTATGTCTCCTGTCCTTAGAATTTGGGTGGGGGTATGTAGATTTTAAGGGTCTTTGTCTTCCTAATCCAGGGGTCTTGGCAACTTGAAGACTTTCTGGCTCCGGCAGGTGTTTCCCCTGCAGATTCCCTCTGGAAGGCCACATGGGGCTAAGGTGGGGAGGGGAACCCCCCAAGGGGGCAGAAAAAGGCACCTGAGACCAAGAAGGCAGCTAGAAGCAAAGCTTTATTGCAGAACAGAAGGTAAGAAGGAAGGGTGGGTTTTGGGGAGGGTCTCCAGAATAATCCGGGACAGAAGAAAAGCCTCTCAGCGAAAAGCGAATCAGACCCAATTCAGGGGGGGGTTTCTCCTCGTTAAGGATGCTGTAAAAAGAAATATTCAGACGTGAGATTTCTGCCCACGAGTGCAAGTAGGGCTTCATCCTGGCTAATCTTACGACCACGGAGACTGGAACTGAAATCAGGAAGAATGGCCTGATTGGGAGAGCAAGGAAGCAATGGGGTAGCTTCCCCATTGGAGTTATGGGGCTTCGTGACTGGGGGTTTCAAGCAGAACACAGAATATAGAATAGCAGAGTTGGAAGGGACCTTGGAGGTCTTCTAGTCTAACCCCCTGTTTAGGTAGGAAAACGCTACACCATTCAAGACAAGGGGCTGAAATGTCTCTTCTTGAAAACCTCCAGTGATGGAGCACCCAGAACCTCTGGAGGCAACTTCCACAGGAAATTTCTTCCTAGTTCCAGGTT
>NW_015392403.1:15600-18436 GCF_001527695.2 Protobothrops mucrosquamatus | reverse complement strand
TAAAAGTAACTTCCAAAAAGTACATTTCAACTTAAGCACCAGTCCTAACATAACCTATATACTAGGATTTGTGCAAAATTTTGAAAAGGTTGGGGGTGCTTCAGTTCAGCACATGTTTATGTGAAGCATTCCTTCAAAAGAGTTTCACAGAATAATACAGTGCTCTCATCCCACACTTTTAAAACTGAACAAAATTGCTATTTTATTTTGCTCTGCATTGCCTCAAGATCCCACTCTGCAATTCTAGTAGCTGAAAAGGACTACTAGACTCAACTAGGCTAGACTACTACCAATAGTCCTTCCTTAATGACCATAATTGGGACAGCCACTCCATCGCTAAGTAATGTGTCATTAAGTGAAAAAAATCACATCACTAAGGCTGCAGTTGTTAAATGAAATCATCTATGGTTCTTAAGGGAGACATCACATGATGGCTACTTGTGACTTTGCTGCCAGCTTCTCCATTGACTTTGCTTGTTGGGAGTCAGTTGTGAAGTGTGACTGTGAGATGCTGTGACAGTTGTAAATGCTCGCTGGTTTCAAAGTGCCCAAATCTCAATCACATGACCTTGAGGATACTGCAATAGTTATAAGTGTGAGGACTCATATAGTTACTCTTTCAATGCTGTCATAACTCTGAATGGTTGCTAAGCGAGTATGTGTTGTGCATGCAGCAAAAGCCTCTATCAGTCAGTATAACTCCTGGACTCAGTGTAACACAAAGGGGTTGACAAGTGGAATCATCTGTCTTTTATACTCTGTGAAGAGGGTCATGTCATCTCTATGGTGCTTCCTTAGGAAAAAGGTTAGGGTGATGCGCAGGCCAGCTATATGCCAACTATAATGGTTACAAAAATTGGGTACGTCTAGTCTAATGAAAAGAAGGACTAGGGGTGACATGATAGCACTGATCCAATAATTGAGGGGCTCCTAAAAGATGAGGGGGTCAAAATCTTTTCCAAAGCACCAGAAGGCAAGACAAGAAACAATGGTTGGAAACTAATCAAGGAGAGAAGCAACCCAGAACTAAGGAGAAATTTCCTAAAAGTGAGAACAATTAACCAGGAACCGCTTGCCTTCAGAAATTGTGGGTGCTCCATCACTGGAGGCTTTCAAAAAGAGATGGACAACCATTTGTTTGAAATGGTAAGGTCTCCTGCTAGAGCAGAGGGTTGGAATAGAAAACCTCCAAAGTCCCTTCAACTCTATTATTTTATGTTCTATTATCTAATAGAAATCCTAGAGAATGACATAACATAGTTTGGAACAATTCAATGTTTTGAAGATGTATAAAATATATTTTACCAATAAAAGAAGAGTTGTGGGAACTAAAAATCACTCAAGAAGGACTGAGTGTGAAATGGGATGGTATGTCTAAAAAAAAGAACATATTGGACCATGTTGGACCACTTCATACATCAATATCGTGCTGGCCAATCGCTAGCTTAAATTTATGTATCCTATGGTGAGGCCAGTGAATAATGTGCAGGATCCCACATATGGCTTAGGGGGTGAATGTTAACTTTTATGACTCCTGTTGAAAGCCATTTTATAAATCTCTTTTTTTAACATGTCAAGAATAGAATATAGCCTCTCCATGGTTGGCTTTAGAGTGGCTGAAAGCCCTTTAAGGAATTTGTCTTCAGTGAATCATCAAATAGTCTGACATACTATCTTAGCCAATGTCTATCTTGTGGATTCTGTCCTGGGTGATTTGTCTTCTACACCAGATTCTAGACTAACATCTTCCCTTATTTTGTATTTCTCTGGCATGTGCCTTAAATGTGCCTCCCATGGGCAACCTGAAGGTAACATTCAAGTACTCTCACATTTTGTTCTGCTATAAATGACATGCGTGTTTTAAAAGGGGGGGAGAGAAAGAGACAAAGTAAACAGCTGCAAAGCTAAACACAAGGTGTGCCTAGGGTTGTCCTTAATTGTTAGGAGCACAGATTATGTGCATTGATTCATAAAGTAGAAGAAATTAAATTCTACATGTGGGCAACATCTGTATCAGGACAAACAAAATTGGTTGCATAAATTATCATTTTTTGCAAGTTACCTTGCTCTCTCTCAAAATGTTTATAATAGCTAAAGTGTTTCTGTAAAACACAGACAGCCTTACTGGAGACTTATCAAATCTCAAAAGGGACAGACAAAAGAGTCTTGTTCTTTCCATCCTGGCCTCTCAAGTTGATGGGGAAGATCTGTAAGAAAGTTTTAATCATCTTTAAATTCAGTTCTTGGGTTCCCAGCTCTGTAAGACTGCTGCTTGGAACGAGTCGCCCTCTCTCTTTGTTTACAACCCCTCCCTCCCTCCTCAGATGCTTTTAACACCATTGTGATAGAGCAATAGGAAATCAAGATGACAGCTAAAATAGGTAAAAAGCATCAAAGGATCAATGGCCATGGCAATGGCCACGGATCAGGGCATTAATTTTCAGCGAATGCCAGAACATTTTCATTATGTTTTGAAATTTTAGTTTTCTGCCTTGTTTGGGGCTTGTTTATACAGCAGAATTTCTTCTTTTACAACAAAGATACCCTTTTTTTCCACTTTTTTTGTCCACTATTGATATGCATGGAGCTTATATAAATTTAAGAATGGCTTTGTGCAATCAGTCCAAGATCCATCTATATTGCTCTGTCCCAGTCCAACACAGTGGGTTACACAGTGGGTCAGAAGCAACTACCACATTTAAGCTTTATCCACATATGAGAAAGAAACACAACTATCTACCTCCCTCCCAGGTAGTCCTTGACTTACGACAACAATAATTGAGCCCAAAATTTCTGTTGCTAAGTGAGACAGTAGTTAAGAAAGCTTTACCTCTTT
>NW_015392403.1:8970-13932 GCF_001527695.2 Protobothrops mucrosquamatus | reverse complement strand
ACCACCTCCATGGCCTGCCACAGATCACCCAGGTGGCCATGTAGTGCCATGGCAGCCGCGTCCTCTGCCTGCACCCTGCAACATCAACTGCGCACGACAGGGCGCAAGGGCAGAGTCTTGTCCCTGCTTCCTGACTGCCATGTCCATGGCTGCGTTGCTCCGCACAGGCCGCGACTCTCCTCCGGAGGTGCTGCTGGTGAGGAGAGGGCTGTGGGGGGAGGCGGGGCTGAGGCAATGGTGCATGTGCTCACAGAGAGGGCTCTGAGTGCTGCCTCTGGCACACGTGCCATATGTTTGCCACCATTGCCCTACACCATTTCTGACAGATGGCAGTCCAATCTCTTCTTGAAAGCTTCCAGTGATGAAGCTTCCAAAACTTCTGAAGGCAATCTGTTCCATTGGTTGATTGTTCTCACTGTCAATTTTTTTTTTACTTATTTCTAGGTTGAATAAATTAGATACTTATTCTATCTCCATCTCACTGCAGATGCAGTCATCCCTGTGATGCATTTCTTTCACTGGTATCTGCATTGTTGCAAGACTGAACAGTTCTTTTTTGGCCTCAAGATAGGAATGTGTAAGAGTTGCCTTGCACCCTGAATTTCCTTTTTCTTCCTTTCAGTAATGTCCAGTTCTTGCAGACTGCCTGGATATGTTCCTGCAGTTTTCATGGCAAGGTTTTCAGAAGTGGTTTGCCATTGTCTCTGTTCTAGAGCTGGGGGGGAAGTGATGGGCCTGGGGTTATACAACTGACTTTGTGCCTAAGATGGGACTAGAATGAACACTCTTCCGGTTTCTAGTCTGATGCCTTAATCATTACACCAAACTGGCTTTCTGCACTCTGAACTGGATATGTTAAACAGTTGCCTTATCTTCAAAAGAAACAGTGTAAGAAGTCTGATTCTTATATCACCCGTGAATGATATCACAGTTATTTGGTTGCTGTCCAGAGTCACATATGTGAGATGGGCAGCTATATAAATTTACCAAATAAATAAATGAATAAAACCACACAAAATCATAAAAGCAGATTATACATAACAAAGTGAAAAAGTAACAATGCAAAAACAATTAATTGTAGATAAGTAACCTTTCCTCAATAACATTTTTATTGCCTATTTATGAGAAACCTTTGCAAATAGAGTTTTTATTTTGTATTTTTATTTTTGCACTTTCCCTGTTGTTAAGTCTCACAGCTATTTAATAGAACAAGAAAGTGGAATAAAATGGAGCAAATGAATGAATGCATAAATGAAGTCATCTCTCAGGGCCCACTTCAAAACCTCATCCCAAGAAAGCAGACCTCATGGAAGCAAGCTCTTCCAAAAGGAACTTTTATTAGGAGAAGCTGATAGCAGGCATACTAGACAGGATCTGAGGTTTTCCCATGCAGATCGATAGGTTAAAGTGTCCCCAAGCAAAACCCCATCGTATAGTTCATCCAGACAATTCAAATCGGCCAATCCCCAGGTGTTAACTCCATAGTGGGAAAGGGGAGATAACATCAGGCCAGCTCTGGTTGTAATGGCGATGTTTAGGCGATTCTTTGCACCTTCTCTTCAGAGTGGAGAGATAAGCCAGTTGCTGGAGGTTACATTCCTTTCTTCCTCCCCCCTTTGCTAGTTGACAGTTAGAGAGAAGAAAGTACAGAGAGAAATAATGCAGGAAAGCGAAGTGTTACATTGTAGCGATAGAGGAAGCTAAGGCAATAAACTTGAGATCACTCCCCCCTCCCCTCCAGGAGTATGGCAGAACCCAAGGAGAGAAGAGAATGGAATTTGGGTCAGGGAAACAAGAGGAAGGAGAAACAAGAGAGCAGATAGATATGGGTTCTGACATCATCTGTCAATATTCTGGACGCACATAATTGCTCCAATTTGCAATGCATATATAAATGGTAGCCTGGCAAAATTAAGGCTGCAGTCTTACCAATTCTTGTTCAAAATTACGAAAAAACATAGAATAACAGAGCTGGAAGAGACCTCAGAGGTCATCTAGTCCAATCCCCTGCTCGAGCAAGAGACCCTATACCATTTCAGACAAATGATTGTCCAGTCTCTTTTTGAAAGCCTCCTCCAGGAGCATCCACAACTTCTGAAGGCAAACCATTCCATTGGTTGATTGCTCTCACCTTTAGGAAATTTCTTCTTAGTTCTAGGTTGCTTCTCTTCTTGATTGGTTTTCAACCATTGTTTCTTGTCTTGCCTTTTGGTGCTTTGGAAAATAGTTTGACCCCCTTGTCTTTGTAGGAGCACCTTAAATATTGGAACAGTGCTATCAATGTCACCTCTAGTCCTTCCTTTCACTAGACTAGACAGTTGCAATTCCTGTAATCTTTCTTCATATGTTTTAGCCTCCAGCCCTTAATCTTTCCAGAGTTTCCAGGTAGCCATTCAGGGTGGCTTACTCTATCTGCCTTTCACACACACACACACACACACACACACACACACACACACACACACACACACAGTTTTTTTGCTACTGTCTTTCATACCCATTCAAATGAAGTGACAATCTGTGTAAACAGATGATGTTTGACACTTTTGGATTCTGTGACCTGAACAGAAGCGATATTCACCGTAGACACAGAAAGAGGGAGGGAGAGAGAAAGAATTCTATTTTATTGGGCACTAGATATGCTGTATTCTGTCACAACATTTTAATACAATTTCAAAAGGCAGGAAGAACCCAACAGATATTTAATTGTCCATGCGTACTCAAAAGCCAAACTAACTTTATTGAGTGCAAATGCTTTTTTTTAAAGAACAGAGAGAACAAAGGAGTGCAGTCTGACCTCTTATGCTGCCTCCTTAATAATTTCTTTGATCAAAAAATCCCTGAGGTACTTTATCAGCCTGCTGAAATATCTTCTTTGGCATGCAAGCTGTCTCCTTACGGAAGAGAATGTAGTGATCAGTCAAACACCAAAGCTCTGTATTTGTGTTCTTTTAAATGAATGCTTCTCTACTCCTGGGTTTTCTATAACTTCCTGATTGTCCTTATAGAGCTCTTCACTTTTCCTGCCTTTAATAAGGACAGTTAATCCATACCATCTCTTCCAAGCAATACTCCTCAGCTAATGGGCTAGTTAATTAATAAACACTAGAACAGGATGTCCTTTACTGCAAATAATTTCAGTGAAAGTTCAGAAGAGTTTAGCCATGGAAAGAGAGATCAAGAAGAGTCAGATCAAAATACCTAACCATGGCTGAGACTTGGAGCTATTTTTACTTCTTCTGAAGCTGCTATTCTCATGTTCAGCCTACTTTGCAAATAGCTACTCACAGCCAGAGAAATTCTTTACTTCTTTCTTCCAATTCTTCTACTGATAAATGTGAACTTGCTTTAGAAAAGACAAGAGAAATTTAGAATTTCCCCAACAATTATATATTGATACTTGCATGATGTAATCCAGCTGCTCCATCACATGGGCATTTGCTATCTTGTATGTAGGGTTTCACAAGACTGACCCGACTGAAATAAAATGACTCCTTTGGAGATTCTTTCTTTCCTATGGTCATATAAAATAGTCCATAAATTGCATCCATACCAAATAAATCTCTGTATTCTTCTTTCCCTGTCCCTTCATGATATAAACCTTCTATATTTAGCCTTTCTACCTTTACCAATTATCACAATGTGCTTTCATATCAAACTTATCACTGTTAATCACAATTATTGAGATGAATTCTTAATGCAATTCATACAATAATTTCAGCTCTAAACTTGTCTCAGAGGAAATTTTATTTATTCAGGGTGAAAACTCTGCAGGCTCTAATGCTGAGAAAGGTAGAAGGAAAGGAAAGAAGAAAATGACCACCAGCAAGATCTACTCTTGGACTCAAGCTGGACCCAGTTACTGTGGTGATGAGTGTATCCATTGGAAAATCTGAAGGACCAGGTTAGAGACAGATAATCATGGAGAAAATCCATCCATGTGGTCACTAAGAGGCAAGAATGACTTGATGTCACGTAAACAATCAGGATGAAGAATAGTAAATTAATCAAAGTGTGTAGCAAGAATTACACTATCCCAAATAGAACATGCGGACAATTCTAGACTCATAGCTCCTGTTCAAGCAATAGATCTCAAATATGTCCAGAAAGGTCTTTAAATACATTTGTGTTGTGAGCCCTGTGTGTCTGTTCATGGATTGGGAGACATGCTCATAGTCAATCATCTGCCCAAATGGACTACTGCAATGTGGTTTACATAGGCTGTCCTTGAAGAATATTTAGAAGCTTCGGCTGATACAAATGGGCAATCATGTGTGCTCCTCAATCAGTACACATTACCTCTCTGCTCTGCAGGCTGCATTAGTTACAAATATGCTGCCACATTTAGTTCACGTGCTGTTGTAATGGTATATGGGAATGAACTTGGGGCGGGGGAGAAATGCTGCCAAGGGAATGGTCAGATAAGAGAGGACATAACCCGCAGCTGCATAACAGGCAGAGAAAAACTCAGAAAGGATCTCCCTAACCTATCAAACTGTAAAAAGAGATGTCAAGAGATTTGTACTTTCAAACCTCCAGGATTCTGTTACAATAAAGTTGTAAGGCTACATTAAAGCCTTTTCTGGTCTGCTTCCTGTCTGGTCTACCTGCAAAGTTGACAGTTGATGACTTATACATTTTTTCATGAAATAGACTCGGTTATTAGAGGGACCACCTCTCCCCGGTTATATCTATCTGTCTCAATAGCTGTGGCAGGATAGGCATGTTTTGGGTCCTATCTATTATGGAATGCCATCTGAAGAAATATGGCTTTTTGTCATGGCACCCTTCTTTGGAACATCCTTTCTCCAGTCAGATTGTCCCAGACTCTTCTGATCTTTTGTAATGCCTTAAAGCAGTGGTTCTCAACCTGTGGGTCGGGACCCCATTTGGGGTCGATCGACCATTTCACGGGGGTCGCCAAGCAAGGCTGTCCGCCATTTTTTTTGTCCACCATTTTTT
>NW_015392403.1:5261-6965 GCF_001527695.2 Protobothrops mucrosquamatus | reverse complement strand
AATATTTTTTTTGTAATATATTTTATTGATTTTTTAAAAAAAACATAAATCACTTAATAATTGGTGAACAGTGTGTTGTCTGGGTTACATTTGTAAAACAATCATTAACAATTGATTTCTATAATCCATAATCCACATAATGGTTTTAGTTGATTTCCTCTTTCCCCCAAATATCCTCTTTTGTAAACATTGAGTTAATATAATTCTTATTGTTTTGATAGATAACAATTAAATATATAATTTCCCCCAATATTTCTAAAATATAATAATCACATCAATATAATATTTCTTTTCTATCCAATCATTCTGGTTGCCTTATCATAGATCCTGTTACAGTCCTTATTTTAATTTGTTTCTCCCACCAAATTCTAGGTATTCTTACTGGTTAAGATTCACTTCACTGTATAAGGATGGAGTGGAAATCCCCCTCCTTCCCTTTCGGAGGTATTTTGCTTCTTGGGGATCTTTTCCAGGAAATTAAATGTAGAATAGAAAAGAGAAGATCGAATTCCTCACCCAGTTTCAAGCATGCTGTTCACAGGTGTGCTGGTTAGTGCTTTTGGATTTCGGTTGCTAATAGCTTGAGCTGGTCGATGCAATATGGCCAGCCTTACTCCTATTGGGTTAGAAGGCTTTCCCCAAGTCTAACGGAATGGCCACCACTGTTCCAGAATTGCTGGAGCACCCTTCTTTCTTTGTCACTTCTCCGGGGTGACTTAGACCCATTTAGGGTCCCCAGGCAGGATGAAATTAGCCGCGGGGGTGTGGAGAATCCGCAGGCCCGCAACCAGTCGCTACTTTGCAAAACCGGAAGTCTCCGGAATATGGGCAATATTACGTGGCTCGCAAGATATAGTTTCTACACTAAAAGCCTTGACTTGCATAGAATAATATTACATTGGAAATATATCATGCATTCAACAACCAACCTGCAGTAAAACTGAATTTTGATTGCAATTGTGGATGCCAGTTTGTCCTTAATGCTAGCAGAGTAAACTGTATATGGCACAGGTATGACCAAGTCTGATAATCTAATCATCATCTTCTCTACCTTACAAAAATAATGATATTTAAATCTCAGTTGATCATAATGGGCAATAAATGGTGGTTTTTATCTGATGATGATTATGGCATATGGAAGACTTGGAATGTAAGAGGAGTAAATGATAAAGATAATAAGTTAATGAACAAAAGAAGTTAAGAAAAAGTAGATGTCCCATGTGTCTGTAAAACTAAGCAAAAATAGATGTAATAGAGCTAAATAAAACTGCTATAATCATATTAAGAGAGGGCTGACCGTAGCTCATCCTCCCAAGCCGCTTCTACTGGTTCGGACGCTGCCTTGGCCTCGTTAGTTCCATAAGGGGGCATGATGGCCTGCACCACCTCCTCCCGTTTACTCTCGAATTGTGGCAACCGTGGCTGCAAGAAAACCGTGGGATGCTAACCCACAGGGACGGTCTGGCCTGGTATGGCAGTAAATTGTACATCCCACCACCACTACATAGCCGAGTATTCCTCCGGTGCCATGATTCAAAGCAAGCAGGCCACTTTGGCTTTCTAAAAACATTACATTTAGCCCGGAGGCAGTTTTGGTGGCCTCGACTACGGACGGACGTGGAGGCCTACGTGCGAGGATGTCCAGTCTGTGCCACAACCAAGCCCGATCCAGGGAAGCCGAGAGGCCTATTGCAGTCGGTGGCT
>NW_015392403.1:0-3645 GCF_001527695.2 Protobothrops mucrosquamatus | reverse complement strand
TGCTGGCTTAGGATGGTGGCTTGGGAGGCGGGTGGGCCGGGGCGTATCCACAAGGGTGGGGCCGGAACACATGCTATGTAAGGCATTGGGAGCAAGCGCCTCCCAGTGCTGACTTTAATCTACATGGAGTGATTAAACTACCATATGTCTAACGTTCCTGCTTGCTGGCTGGTTTGTGCAGCGCCAAGACATGACGGTTCAACACGGGTAAAGAAAACAATATTGGCCCATTTAGAGGCTAGTGACAGATGGGTATCTGCTTTTTTAAAAAAATCAGTTTCAAATACATGATTTTAAGAATAAATCTATCCATTTGTACACATTGCAAGGAGATTAGTATACATATAAAAATATGAACAATTGTTGAGAGATTCTGAATGTGAAATAGACCATTATTTGATAAAGCCACAAATGGATTTTAGAACAACTGCAGGGAGAAAACTATGAAACAGTATTAAGGAAAAAAAATCTCCTAACAAATAAATGTAAAGAAAGAGTAATGTAATTTATTGTGAAAAGAAATTAAGTGGCAGAATGCCACAGAAGTATGTGGGTTACATACCTACAGGAAGTATGACAAAAGGATGCTTGCTGGAGTGAGTTGAAATATGACTTTTTAAAAAATGTATGAAAGAGAATGGTTACTGCAAAAATGAGTCTAAAAGAAAACTACTGTACTGTATAATATGCATAGAGATCAAAAGAGAATTGGAAAGAGCAAAGTCAAAAAGAGGAAGGAATGATGAAGATTAAAAGAGACAGAGAAAATATGAAATGATTTTGACGGAAATTTTAAAATAATACTGTGGAAGTACGTGAAACAAGAGGACTTCAGCAGAGCAAATGGAATTAAAAATAAACGTGACTCAATGATTTGGGAGGAAAATGAAGTGAGGGAATGATGAAAATAATAATTTAGAGATTTTACAGGAATTTGAATGAAGAATGTAATTAGGCCAAATGCAATAAATGTTAGTGTTTAGTTATAAAAGGCAGGTGCAATGTCCTGTTGTTGTTTGAGGAATTCATGAATAAATAGATAAGGAATTTGTGTGGTAAAGTTAGAGGTGTTTTGGTTAGGAACAAGAATGTACAGATGTGTTTGTGCTCTGTCTGAGGACCTCAATGAACTGCAGTGAATGTTAGACAAAGTATATAATGCAACATAATTGTGGATCTAAAAATTAATGCAGTATATCAGAGGTCAAGAATGGTTTTAAACAGAGAAAACTGACTAAATGAGTGTAAATAGTAGTAGTAGTAGTAGTAGTAGTAGTAGTAGTAGTAATAATAATAATAATAATAATAATAAATAATAATAATAATAATAATAATAATAATAATAATAATAATAATAATAATAATAATAATAATAATAATAATAATAATAAAGTTGGAAGGGACCTTGGAGGTAATCTACTCCAACTCCCTGCTCAGGCAGGAAACCCTGTACCATTTCAGACAAATGGCTGTCCAGTCTCTTCTTAAAAACTTCCAGTGTTGGAGCATTCACAGCTTCTGGAGGCAAGCCTTTCCACTGATTAATTGTTCTAACTGTCAGAAATTTCTCCTTAGTTCTAGGTTGCTTCTCCCTTTGGTTAGTTTCCATCCATTGCTTCTTGTCCTCCCTTCAGGTGCTCTGGAAAAGAGCTTGACTCCCTCTTCTTTGTGGCAGCCCCTGAGATATTGGAACACTGCTATCTATACTGTAAATAGAGAAAAAACTAAGGCAAATTATTATTAGACTTTTATTCCCCTTTTACTACTTTATAAGTAACTCAAGGCAGCAAACATATGTAATAATTCTACCTCCTCCTGTTTTCCCCAGACCAACAACTCGTGAGGTGGGTTTGGGTGAGAGAGGGTGACTGGCCCAAAGCCACCCAACCAGCTTCATGCCTAAGGTGGGGCTGGAACTCACAGTCTCCTGGTTCCTGGGCCAGCACCACCACAGCAAGCTGGCTCTGGATGGTTGTGTGTACCTTGGTAGGAAAGATGGGAAAGTAGATTTAGAAACATGGTGGATACCAGATGGAAAGGTAGTGCGATCATATTAGTCTACTCTAGAAAGTTTACAGAACTCTAAATGTTTTGTTTATTAGTTTGTTTCACTGATATACTGACATCCCACTTTTCTAGCTTGGCAAAGCTAGCACAATTGTTTTAAAGAAAGCAATATAAAAAGTTAAAAGTACCAATTACCATGAACAACTCATATTAAAGTTAACAATGGAAATAAATACATCTTTACAGACACCCTAAGCAGTGAGAACAGCATCAAAGCACAGCTTCCAAGAGATAAAAAATATACCCCCCCACATGCCAGAAAGGTAAACAACTGACAAGAGTATCTTCAAGAAAACATCGCCTACACTTCATAATGACTGGGCAATTTTGTAATGGGAGAAATGGTTCGTTTGATGTTCAGGTCCTTAAACCATTGAGAATTTTCAGGTTCAAAACTAACATTTTATTATTATTATAAAATTTTTATTATTTTTAAAACTAACATTTTAAATTGCATCCAGTCAGAACATTTATCTTGTTGGGTCTTATAGGATCACTCTGCCATCATTAAAACTTGTTTGCTATCAATACATAAGTGAGTGACCAACATAAGATAATTTGAGCCTAGTCATTGTGCTTTAAGAAAGAACTCTGTATTAATTTGTTCAATGATGCACTGTTCTGTTTTCTTGGCTATTCATGGAGGATAAAAGTAAGCTATCTCAGATGCCTCCAATCCTAGGGAATAGTATTGAATACAGTAGTTTTTAGAATAATGTGAACAGGTGGTGATGTGAAATTGTAAATGGGCAACAAGTTTCATGACACTGTTTATCCACCCATACAATCTTCTGCTCAGTAAATGATCTGCACAGAGTCCTAGTGGACAATACAACACTTAAATATGAGCCAGCAGTGTGCTGCAACTGCCAAAAAAGCCAACACAGTTCTAGGCTGCATTAGCAGAGAGATAGAATCAAGATCACGTGAAGTATTAATACTACTTTACAATGCCTTGGTAAGGCCACACTGCATCCAGTTTTGGTTGCCAAGATGTAAAAAAGATGTTGAGACTCTAGAAAGGTTGCTGGAATTGGGTACTATATGTCTAGTTTAATCAAGAGAAGGACTAAGGGTGACATGATAGCAGTGTTCCAATATCTCAGGGATTGCCACAAAGAAGAAGGAGTCAAGCCATTCTCCAAAGCTCCTGAAGGCAGGAGAAGAAGCAATGGATGGAAACTAATCAAGGAGAGAAGCAAACTAGAACCAAGGAGAAATTTCTTGACAGTTAAAACAAATCAGTCAGTGGAACAACCTGCCCCCAGAAGATGTGAATGCTCCAACACTGGCAATTTTTAAGAAGAGAGCGGACAACCATTTGTCTGAAATGGTATAGGCAGTAGTGGTGGGATTCAGTTGGTTCACACCGGTTCAGTGGAACCGGTAGCTAAATTTTGCTGAGTTCAGAGAACCGGCTGAATGCACACTGCTTCCAGAAGCCCAGTCTAGGCCTCGGAGGCCTGGAGGAGGCCTCTCAGGCCACTTCCGTAAGTCCGTTCTAGGCCTCGGAGGCCCAGGCCTGAATCCAATAAGAGAACTGGTTGTTCAGGTATTTCAATCCCATCACTGGGTATA
>NW_015392402.1:23895-27186 GCF_001527695.2 Protobothrops mucrosquamatus | reverse complement strand
TATCCAGTTAATAAACACACTAATAATAACATCATACTAACAATTAAAAATAATAATAAGTAAACTGTTATAACATTTAAACAACAATAATGGTCTATAATCTACTCTATTATTAATATAATAAATTGCTCCCTAAACAAAATCAATCAAAGAAGAGAAAAACCTTATTCATTCTTCTTGCAGTTAGATTAAAAAGCAGAAGAAAAAATATTCTTATTTCCAAAATTAATATCTCAATTCCTACGTCCAGATTTTTAAGTACTCTCTTATCATTTAAGCAACAATAACATTCTAAACTTCACTAAAAAAACCCACTCTTTTAGACCCATATCCAGTTATTAAACACACTAATAATAACATCATACTAACATTTAAAAATAATAATAAGTAAACTGTTATAAACAACAATAATAGTCTAAAATTCATAATCTACTCTATTATTAACATAATAAATTGCTCCCTAAACAAAATCAATCAAAGAAAATAAAAAAAAATTAAAAAAAACATCCTTCCACAGCCTTATTCATTCTTCTTGCAGTTAGATTAAAAAACAAAAAAAAAATTCTTATTTCCAAAATTAATATCTCAATTCATACGTCCACATTTTTAAGTACTCTCTTTCTTGCATCTATAAGCTGCACGGGTCATTCTTTAAGTTTTCTGATCGTCTCTAACTTGTTGCTTAATTTCATCTTGATCTTGTGATTTTGTCGCACTTGATAATAGTATAACTCCTTCAACCGCTTAATCTTCATAAATTCCTTCCTTCCTGGTATCTTGTCGGACAAAAGGGCAAAATCTTTTCTTCTTCTAAATACTTTGAGTGGTATTTTCTGCTTATAAAAAAGCTGAATGATTCCATTACGAATTAATTTTCTAGAAGAGTAGATAACAACATCGCTTGGAAGATTTTTCTGTCTTGCAACCCGTAAATTAATTCTATAATTTTTTTCCATTTCTCTCATAATATCTTCGGGCTGACAATTCAGAACCATAACCAAATCTGCTGCATCCTCTTCCTCCGATTTCTCTCAAGGATTTTCTCTTATTATCAAAGCATGTTCCAATTCTCCATATTGTGACATAACGACCTCATTTTGAATTAAATCCACTTTTTCCTCCATTTCCAGTTCAAATTCCAAACTTTCAACATATTCCTCTACTTCCTCCTCCCCTCCATCAACACATTCTTCATGACATGCCAAGCCTTGAAGGGCAAACAATAAATCTTTTCTCATCTCTGCATTTTTCTCTTCAAATTTCTTATCAATAATTTTCTCCATATCCATTTTAATCTGTCTTACATNTGTGTGTTTCTGTATGTGTGTATACAATTCAGGCAGCATAGAGGCCATACCCTTGGGGGTGATTTGTGAATATAGTTCTCAAAGTAACAGGGAGAAAAATAGAATGCTGTTTTACCAAAATGTCATGTACTGTATTTTTCCTATTTCTACTGATAACAGAAACATTAACATTAAAAATTAATGTCCTGCCTTTTTTTTCTAATGCATGTTCAAAAATATATAATGCATTAAAGAAAGCATCCCTCCACGTAGGCCCACCATGATAGAAGATACTAGTGGTGGGTATAGCAGATCGATTTTCTGTGACAGCTGGTTCTGCCCTCCTGGTAGTTTATCTTTTCTGAAGACAAGATTTGTGTGTGTTCCTCAGTTTATAGGGTTGAAGGCTGATATGTTCCTGGAAATGGAATTGGCATGGTACAGCTTTAATATTTAAAATGTAATATCTGAACAGCATATAATTTACCCTCACGCCTTTCTGTGAAATCAAATGGAGAACTAAAACTTCCTTCTTGCAATTTAAACATTTTCAGTCTTTAAATAAAATGAAATGCATACAAATATATGTTGGCTTTTGTTTAATATTGAACAGAATTTCTTCCCTTAAAATAATAATAAAAAATCATTGATATCTAATATTGTTCTCTGTCGTTGTTGATGGCTGATTTTCCACAGAGAGTGAGCTAACGATTGAGGGGTTATTTTTGTAGTTTCCTTTGCCATCCTATAGTACTAAGCATAAACAGTTCCAGAATCAAGATTCTCCTTTGTGTCTTTACCTATAATCTTCCATGTGTGAGCCAGTGCAAGGCAAATAGAAATGAAGAGAATAATTTTTTTTAAAGAAGTTTTTTATTTATAATACAGTTAAAAAAGAAAACATTGGACATGACGTAACATTCCAGTATAAACATTTCTATCAAATTATTTCTCTTCTTACATTTAGTTCTTTATCTCTATAAATACATATGTGTTATTTATACAATACTTAATTCATTTCTCTATTTGCTAGCCTAAGATTATATACATTTCTATCTTAACACTAATCTGTAACCCCAACAGTCCTCCTCAATTCCCACCAATAGTAAAATTTGTTCCAGATTTCAAAGTATTCTGATCCACTCTTATCCTTCAGTTCCATCGTAAGCCTGTCCATTTCAGCGAAAGATAGTATTTTACATAGTAACTCTTCCTCTGTGGGAGTTTCTTTGTTCTTTCATTTTTGTGCAAACGCCAGTCTAGCAGCAGTCAAGATGTGCAACATCAAATAGATTATCCCCGTGTCATATTTCTGAAATGAAGAGAATAATTGTTGAAGGTTGAGATAGACTTAACATCAAGATAGTTTGGAGCCAAATTCTCTTTTTTTTTTTTTTAAATTGAAAATTTTATAACATTTTACAATATAAATCCCTCCCTCAAACCCACCCTTCTGCCCCCCTCCCCCCCCACTTCCCAGAGCCAATCACAGGAATAATAATGAAATAATCATACTCTAAATAATCTTAAACAACTATAAAAATATTAAATCTATAATCTCCTTTAACTCTATCTGAAAACTGTTAAAATAACAAATCTGTAACCTCCTTTAACTCTCTTTTCAACAGATATATAATTAATAAACACAATAATAATATCATATTAATAGTTAAAATTAAAAATAAGTACTCTAAAATTCAATTAAGATTCAATTAAACACAATGATATTAATATCATTTTAAGAAATAAAAAATAAAACTAAATCATTTAAGCAACATTAACATTCTGGACTACACTAAAAAAAACCAAAAAACCACTCTTTTAGACCCATATCCAGTTAATAAACACACTAATAATAACATCATACTAACAATTAAAAATAATAATAAGTAAACTGTTATAACATTTAAACAACAATAATGGTCTATAATCTACTCTATTATTAATATAATAAATTGCTCCCTAAACAAAATCAATCAAAGAAGAGAAAAACCTTATTCATTCT
>NW_015392402.1:19271-22180 GCF_001527695.2 Protobothrops mucrosquamatus | reverse complement strand
ATATAAAGAAGATTCCAGAGTTAAAGTCCCGTTTCAAACAGTTTTCAAAAAAATCCTGTTAGGCTCTGTCTGCATATTAGATTCTACTCACAGTCATTAGTTTCCTAAAGCAGCAGAGATTAGATGCGCGTCTGGCTTCGTTCTATTGAACGAAGGAGCCCGAAGCACGGAGAAGTCCCCGACTCTGGGGGAGCTCACCTAGCCCTCACAGCTGGAAAAATGCGAAGGCTAAGGAGCTCTACCCTTATCGGGGAAGCTCACCCCCTCCCCTTTGCCCGGGGAGGGGGATTGAGCCGCGGAACAGCTGTTCCTGCGGCTCTAACGTGTCCTCGGGGCAGGCAGCCTTGGAGGGAAGCTGCCATCGGCGCCGCGATCCAACCGGAAGTCAGAGCCAAATTCTCTTAATACCCCGAACTGCTGTTTATTGAACCCGTAACTCTGGGGTGGACAACTTTTTCAAGGCTAGGGGCAACACTTGGAAGGTAGGGTCTTGGCAGCATTTTGTATCAAAAATAAAATAAAATAAAATAAAAAAGGTCAAGTATCGGAATAACAAAGTCTGTAATACAAGGTATGCTACCTGCTCTTACAATTGGCATATAAATGGCATCCCTACTAATGATACATGCACATAATTTTTAAAATTTAAAATTATAGGGTTTTTTTTCCTAATCATCTTATAGCTAGGAAGAAACAATGGAAATATATACCGTATTTTCCGGCGTATAAGACGACTGGGCGTATAAGACGACCCCCAACTTTTCCAGTTAAAATATAGAGTTTGGGCTATATCAGGGGTAGGCAACCCAAAACACTCAAAGAGCCACTTGGACACGTTTCCCACCGAAAACAAAACACTGGGAGCCGCAAAACCCTTTTCATATCTAAAATGAAGCTAAGACTGCATATATCCTTTTTTACCTTTATGATATATATGTGTGTGTGTGTGTGTGTGTATGTTTGTGTGTGTATATATAAAATAAAGGTAAAAAAGGATATATGCAGTGTTATCTTCATTTTAGATGTCAAAAGGGTCTCTCTCTCTCTCTCTGTCTCTCCTCTCTCTTTCCTTTCTTTCCTCTCTCTCTTTTTCTCTTTCCTCTTTCTCTCTTTCCTCTAACTTTCTCTCTCTCTCTTTCCTCTAACTTTCTCTCTCTTTCCTCTCTCTTTCTGTCTCTCTCTCTTTCCTCTCTTTCTCTTTTTCCTTTCTCTCTTTCCTCTCTCTTTTCTCAATCTTTTCTCTCTTTCCTCTCCCCCTCTCTTTCTTTCTCTCTTTCCTCTCTTTCTCTCTCTCTTTCCTCTCCTCTCCCTTTCCTCTCTTTTTCTCTTTCCTCTCCTCCTCTCTCTTTCCTCTCCCTCTTTATCTCTTTCTCTTTCCTCTTTCCTCTCTCTTCTCTTTCTTTCTCTTTCCTCTCTTTCTCTTTCCTCTTTCTCTCTTTCCTCTCTCTTCTCTTTCTCTTTCTTTCCTCTAACTTTCTCTCTCTCTTTCCTCTCTCTTTCTCTGTCTCTTTCTCTTTCTCTTCCTTTCTCTTTCCTCTAACTTTCTCTCTCTTTCTTCTCTTTCTCTTTCTTTCTCTTCTCTTTCCTCTCTTTCTCTTTCCTCTTTCCTCTTTCTCTCTCTCTCTTCTCTTTCTTTCCTCTTTCTCTCTTTCTCTCTCTCCCTCTCTCTCCAGGTTAGGAGAGAGAGAGAGAGAATGAAAGGCAGATGGCGCCGAACGGGCGGGGAGGTGGGAGCAGGACGGGAGGCAGCAGCTCCAGTGGCAGCGGCGGCAGCACGGCAGCGGCCACTGCAGCATCGTCGGGAGTCCACGCCGCCCCCAGCCTGGCTGCCGCGTCCTCAGCCGAATGGGAGGGGAGGGGGAGCAGGACGGGAGGCAGTGGCTCCTGGCCGCCGCCCCCATCGCATTCTCAGCTGAACGGGCGGGGAGGGGGAGCAGGACGGGAGGCAGCGGCTCCCGGCCGCCGCCCCATCGCATCCTCAGCTGAACAGGCGGGGAGGGGGAGCAGGACGGGAGGCAACAGCTCCTGGCCGCTGCCCCATCGCGTCCAGGGAGGGGGAGCAGGATGGGAGGCAGCGGCTCCCGGCTGCCGCCCCCATCGCGTTCTCAGCTTATATAAAGGAATAAAATAGAATACCTGTATTTTCCGCCGTATAAGACGACTGGGCGTATAAGACAACCCCCGACTTTTGAGAAGATTTTCAGGGTTTAGAAAGTCATCTTATACGCCGGAAAATACGGTACTTGTTGAGCTCTAATGCATATCTTGGTGGCAATAGTTTTGTTCTGGCTGCAATAAAATCATGCAAGATTATGAGGTGAGTCTTAATATCCTGTGGAATATAGTCCGGCACTTACATCAACAATAATACAAGACGCTTTTAGCTTATTGAATTCAAATCTTAAGAATTATTTATTTATTTTATTTATTTATTAATTGAATTTTTACCCCGCCCTTCTCCTTACGGACTCAGGGCGGCTGACAGCCTGATAAAAAACAAATACAAAAATACCCCAATTTAAAAAACATAATTAAAATGAAATATTAGATTTGGCCCATAACAATTTAAAATTGTTTTTAAAACCCCGCTAAAAATCTCCCCCTAGGCCAGTCCTGCTTGTTAAAATAGCCATGTCTTAAGGGCGCGGCGGAAGGAAGGGAGATCCGGGATCACCCGGATCTCTGGGGGTAGTTCATTCCAGAGGGTGGAAGCTCCCACCGAGAAGGCCCTCCCCCTGGGAGTCGCCAGCCGGCACTGTCTGGCTGACGGCACCCTGAGGAGACCCACTCTGTGGGAGCGTACCGGCCGATGGGAGGCACTCTGAGGCAGAAGGCGGTCTCGGAGATATCCAGGTCCGATGCCATGGAGCGCTTTGAAGGTGATAACCAACACCTTGAAGCGCACCCGG
>NW_015392402.1:14838-17415 GCF_001527695.2 Protobothrops mucrosquamatus | reverse complement strand
AAACCAGGGAGCTTGTTGAGATCTGCGTCGGGTCAGAGGCCGCAACGGCACGACTCGGTCCAGTGCTGCGGCTGCGGCCACATCCCAGGCCGCCGCCAGATCTTCAGCCGAGTCGTGGACTAGATCCTCCGGATATGGCCCAAGCTCCGTCAGGAACCTCTCCGGGTCCATCAGGCGCCTGGGACGGAACCATCTACGCAGTTCCGTCTCCCTGCGGCGGGGGGGAGCGGTCCGGAAGTCCATCCTAAGGAGTGCATGATCTGACCATGACAAGGGCTCTATAACTATCTCCCCCATTTCCAGATCATTCTGCCACTGGCCAGAGACAAAAATTAGATCTAGTGTATGTCCTCCCGTGTGAATGGGGGCATGAACTAATTGGGTCAAGTCCAAGGTCGTCATGGAGGCCAAGAACTCCCGAGCCGCCGCCGACGTTTCGCCCGCAGATGGCAGATTGAGATCCCCCATGACTATAAGTCTGGGGGTCTCCACCGCCACCCCGGCTACTACGTCAGCCAACTCAGGCAGGGCCGTTGATACATAGCAGGGGGCCAGGTATATAATCAATAGGCCCACTTGTACCCCTTGTCCCCACTTTGTACCCCTTGTCCCCATTATGCTTTGCATTCCCCAGAATGCATCAAATTCACTTCTACTTTTGGAACCTACCTTTTTCTTTTCTTAGAGGATCATATGAGGTCTTGCAAATTAAAGTACTGGCTGAAATTAATCTTTCTAGAAGGAATGTTGGCCCACATAATCCTAGATGATAAAATTGTTTCATCTCAAAAAGAAAGACATAATCGCGGCCTTATATTATTGTGGTGTGTCATCACAGTTCTTGATGATCCTGGGTTTTGAGAGAGCTTGACCAGAGAAATAAAAGTAAACTTTTTCTTCTTATAATAGTGGCTTCTGTTGGTCAGTTTTAACATCTAGCTCCTTTAATAACTTCCTCTTTGTCTTTGTATAAAATAACTTTCTCACTGTTTAGACTTAGTCGTCTGCCATCCTTGGTTCTAGAGACATTTTTTTTATAACATTTGATCTCAAGGTTTCCAGCACCCCCAATGAGGCAGTTAAGACAGTGCTGCATACTGTATATGTTGCTGTGCTACCCTCTGCGTCGAGCCTGGCAGTCTGAATTAATAGGTCTCTTACGGGCTCACTGTTTAGCTCATCCAGAAGAGTTGAATGCTTTCTTTTTGCTATGGATTGATCCCCAGACACACACACACACACACACACACACACACACACACACACACACACAAAGTTGCCCCATTTTGTGCACTTGTGAATGCTGTAAGAGAACTCTGTTGGAACACTGGAAAAGTTTATTTGTTGATTTCTTCCTCTTTCGACCTAGTTTATTGCTTCTTGTATTAATCATTTGATTCTTAGTACATGAGCTCTTCATTAGCTTTTTTAATGGTTCAATTGGATTTTTGCCTTTCCTTGTATATAAACTAATAGGAATAATAAGTCTTTTGCCTACTGTAATTCCCTCCCTCCAAACAGCCTTTGTTACAGGTGCCTCTGGAGGTCAGAGGGTTAAAGAAAATAACTATATAAATTAAAATAGAGTCCCTGTGGTTGAAGTTTTTATCAAAATTAGGGCCTGATTGAGTTTTCATGTTTCTATTTTCCTGTCCTTTTCCCTTCTCACAGATGCTTTTACCTTACTGGGCTGTTGAATTCTACAGTATATTGATTGATTCTCTTTTGTTCACTGTCCCCTTTCTCTTCCAGGGGAATTCAAACGGCATTGCTTCTGTGGATGTTTCAGCTGGCTTTGTTGGGCTAAACGACTATGTAGAAATTCCTGCCATTTTTCTTACTGCACTTGCAACATACTCGGGCCCCCTGCTATGGGCCATTCATCTGTTGTGTTATTTGAGTTCTGAAGTGGACAGGTAAACTTTTTATATCATTTTATTTTATTTTATTTTATTCATACAGCCACCTATCTTAAACAAGGTAATCCTCTCAGTAATATTAAAAAAGCAGAATGAATAAAACTTACCGACCCCATGACAACATCGCGTATCCCAGGTGCAGTACCGCAACATCACATACAGTAGACTCTCCCTGCTTTTACATTCACTTCTGCCCTAGTGCGCAACCTGGATGAAGGAGCCAGGTCTTCACCATCTTCCAAAAGGCTAATAGGTCAAGGGCTTATAGATGGCTTATACAGTAAATAGACCCATATATTAAATCATACCATTTCTGAATGCTGAGAGTTAGCTGGTCCATGTTGCTGTGAGCTAGCCAAGTAAGAGGTGTCTTCAAAGACAGCTTGTTACATGGCTGATCTCAGCCTCGTTTTGGACGAGATAATAAGTCGCAAGAGTCATTTTGTGGTGAGTTGGGCAGCTATACAAACTTGTTCAATAAAATAAATCACTGGCTTAGGGAGAAGAATTGGCAGTAAACAGGAAGACTGCCCATTGATTTCTTTTCTTTTTTTTAAAGAATCTGTTCAGGAAAGACTCTTACAGATAAATGATTTGAGGAAATAGGAATTCGTGTAGAAGAAAATTGGTTGGCAGGGGAATATTCCTGCTTACTGAT
>NW_015392402.1:0-11168 GCF_001527695.2 Protobothrops mucrosquamatus | reverse complement strand
TTTGTTGAAGTGCTTAATTACATGTTATGACTTCCAGGAAGATGGTTTGAAAATGGGGAATAAAAGTTGATTTCTTCTGCTCTTTTCCTTTTTAATATTTCATTCCCAGAATGAAATCTGAGTGCAATGTATTTCAGCAAATATTGGGCAGATTCTGCCTACACAACATGGTGGCCACGCCCACTTGGTGGCCACGCCCCTGGCACCCGGCGATGTATAAGTGGTTGGGGGTCACCACAACATGGGGAACTGTATTATGGGGTCACGGCATTAGAAAGGTTGAGAACCACTGCTTTAAGTTCTTTTATTTGGGGAAGGAAAAAGGTGTGCATATAAGCCAAATAAAAATTGGCTATAGCAAGAGAAAGAAAGAGATTGGTTCTATTTCAGCCTGAGAACAGGGATATCTTTACTATGATGAACATAAGGGGTGTGTACATATACATTTTTAAAATATTTATATCTTTGCTCTTAAAGTAGTACAGTACCAGCCCTATTTATTTGAAAATAATGATGTTCTTCGGCACAGCATGTGGCACGACTGCAGTGCAATCTTACACCTACTTTCCTGACTTACTGTATTCAGCAGAATTTACTGTATTTATTGAGATTTCCATTTGAGTAGAAAGTGAAGCTATTTACATAATTTATACATGCACTTTCAGCATAAATTTATATTTCCAGTGCAGCTTATCAAATTAGTCAGAAGCAATAAAGGTTCTAAAGGAATTTTTTAAAAAAAAAACAACAAATCCAAATAAGTAACAAAGAAAGCAGTTCTTCATTATATAATTTTTTTAAAAAATAGCAGTTCTGAAAAATCTGACCCATTGTAGGTGTTATGCTTGATGCCTAAATTATGGTAATCACACTATTGGGCAAGTCTTTCTGGGAAGACATTTTATAAAGTGTACTACTAAAGTAGTGGTACTTTGCCCAGCTTCACCTGGTGTGTCACCTGTGCTTTTTCTTGAATGAGAAGATCTTGCAATGGTGATTCATGCTTTCATTGCCATCTATCTTGACTACTGCAATGCTCTTCACATGGGGCTGCCTTTAAGAACCATCTGAGGCATCAACTGGTAGTGAACCAGGTGCTCTCCAGCAGTTATCACTAGGAGCACGATATCTCTAAGGCAGGGGTGTCAAACTGCCAGCCTGCGGGCCGGACGCGTCACCAGGAAACCGTGCCCACCCCATTGCCGGCAAAGGGGAAAAAGCTCCGATACCTGACGTTGCGAGTTTGACATGTCTGCTCTAAAGTGTAATGTAAGCTCTACATTGGTTGCCAGTAGCTTTTGGATGCAGTTTAAAGTGCTGGTGTTAACCTATAAAACTCTTTATGGCCCGGTACTAAGCCATCTGTAGAACCACATTTTCTGACTGAAGGAAACTATTAAAAATGCACAGGGAGAAGCAACTGATTGTTCCCTACAATCAGAGCCGTAGTGGCTCAGTGGTTAGAGTGCAGTATTTCAGCCTGCCTCTGCCCACTGCCAGGAGTTCAATCCTGACTGACTCAAGGTTGTCTTCCATCCTTCTGAGGTCGGTAAAATAAGGACCCAGATTGTTCAGAGCAATAAGCTGATTCTGCAAACCACTTAGTGCTGTAAAGCACTATGAAGTGGTACATAAGTCTAAGTGCCATTGCTATTACTATTGCTACTTTCTGGAGATCAAATTGACCAATAACATCTTGTTAGGCACAGAAAATGTGGTTTCTTGATGATAGCCCCTGGCTGTGGAATGATAGCCCCACCTAGATCTATTTTACTCCTATTCAATATATGATTAGATTAGATCTATTTTACTCCCATTCAATAGGTGATTGGATTGGATTGGATTAGATTAAATTAGATTAGATTAGATTGACAGATATTTGCAAACGGTTAAAGATCTGGATTGTTCTGATTGTTGATCTCTTGGGTTAGGAGACTGGTTTAGAATTTTATTTTGGTCTTTTCATATTATGGAGTTGGTCTTCTAGTGGTTGTATTTCTTTTCTTTGCTATATGCTGTTCTAAATTCTCTTTTTAACTGTAAGCTATCCAAAGTTGTTGCGGAGTCGGAATCCCCCTGAAACATAATTAAATAATAAATAAATTCCCTGTACAAACGCTGGATCATGTTGAATGCTGTTCAAAAATCCTAGAGAATGTGCAGGGCTATCTTTCCCCTTTTGCTTGGAGCAGGTCATCCCTTGTGGCAACCACCAAGGCAACTTGTTTTCAGATCCAGGCTACAATCCAGACAGAAATGTGTAGGACACTTCCACACCCACAGCATTTTAAATCTCCAGACCCTTTGGAGTTGTATTCATGCTGCTCCATGAGTGCCTTCACCACTGATGTCAAGAGTTTAGCCAACATGCCCCCTCCCAGTTCTCTCGAGCTGGCTAATGGAGCCTGCAAAAATCCTCCCTTTTTTGTTGTTGTTGTCAATGCTGCTAATATTGGATATTCTTGCTTTGACAAAATATGCAGAACTGTCTGGTATTTTTAGAGTTAATTAGGTGATGCTGGGAGGGGAGTAATTAAGATAAGGAATACCCGGGCTGCAGAACGGAAGTGAACCTTTGCCCTTCGGGCTGATTGGAGAACGTGATTTATGACTGCAAAACAGAGGAGGGGAATAGGCTGATATGTTCTGTGCAGGGGAGGGGAAATTCAGATCTTGGCATCCTCATTCGTGCCGTGCCAACATTTTGTTACATGAATAAAGACTTTTTAGGATAAAAAATGCCTGGAAGTTCTTTGAAGTGTTTCATTAGTCGGAACCCTGACAGTTGTCTTAGTACGAGGAAACGAAAAGGCAAAACTCCTCAGATCCACCAGCAAAGAGGATAGGAGAACAGAGCCTTGCCTGTAAGAACATTGGGTAGATGAAGCAAATCAGGGCAAGTTCCCATTAATGGGAAACTATCCACCATTCCATAACTCTGGAGAAAACATTGGAATATAGATTAAATGGTTGCCTCTGGAGTAGTAGCTGAACTGGAAATTCAGATTCAGCTGTTAAAGATCTCCCCCAAACCAATGGTGAGGATCCAGAATTGGTACAATTTTTACGTGTGAAAAAGCCTTGGAGAACCTTGTAAATCAGAGGTCCCCAACCTTTTGAGCACCAGGGACCGGTTCCATGGAGAGAGGTTTTTCCGCAGACCAGAGGGTGCGTGGTTTTGTGTGTTGCCTGCACCCCACAGATGGGGCTTTGCTTGTTTGTATGGACCAGTTGCTGGCATGCCGGGGCCCAGTATTGGTCCACAGACCGGGGGCTGGGGGGACCCCTGTTGTAAACAACCCCTTGTGTTAGTCATTCTTCTCTCCATATTGCACAAAGTGAATGAGTTGCCTAGAGGAGAAACTATATTATTTTGGAAGCTTTCTGGTTCACAGTTCAACCTCACTCCCACACTAGCTACATCGAATTGTTTTTTTATTTTCTACTTTCAGAAAATAAGAGCGTAAGATTTCACATGAATTACTGCAGATCACAATGGCTCCCTTTTTTCTTATAATACCTGACATAAAGAGAGAGAGAGAGAGAGAGAGAGAGAGAGAGAGAGAGAGAGAGAGAGAGAGAGAGAGAGAGAGAGAAGAGCTGGTGTTTTCACTTTATGGCTGATAGGAAATAATTTTTATTTTAGGCTTACAGCAACTTCTTCCTCTTCATATGGTTCCCTTTAAATCTCATGGCTTGTACATCTAGCGACACATGATTTGGTTTACCAAANGACAAAACCTGGAGGTGTATACAGCACTGTTAATCCTGTAGATCAGAGTTCCTCACCTTTCTGGCTTTGCAGGCCAGCGGGGGAGGAGAGTGGGTGGTTCCGTGCGAACGGTGGGCAAGCGCGTACACAGCTCCATTTATGCAAGCGGGCGAGCGTGCACTCCACTTACGCAAACGGAGCATGCATGCATATGCTTGCCTGTTGCTTGTGCAAATGGGGATGCGTGCATGCGTATGTGCTCACCTGCCGCTTCCGTGTCCCAGTTCTGAATGGCTCATGGCCAGGGGGGGGGTTGGGGAGTCCTGTTGTAGATAGACTTTTTTTTAAAGGATGGGGGGCATCAAAGAAGCCATTGCCATAAAGCAGGGGTGTCAAACTCAATTTCATTGAGGGCCGCATCAGCATTGCGGTTGCCCTCAGGGGGGCGGGGTGTGTGTGGCCAGGGTGGGTGTGGCCTACTGGGTGGGTGTGGATGGAATGGATGTGGCCTACTGGGTAGGTGTGGTCAGCTCTACATCGTTCGCGTCAAGGGTGCCTGTGGGGGCCTGGGCAGGAGTGGGACAGATCTGAAGGTCTCTGGCAGAAGGGGATGGGACCGAGGCAAGCGCCAAGGCATGGTCCATTTCTTCATTCCTCACAAAGGGTGACACCTCCCCAGCATGCACCCAGGGGGCAGGGCTGACGCGGCAGGGGCTGGTTCCTCGCTGTTTCTAAACGGCCTTGTGGAGCTAAGACTGAATGCGTTTCAGCATAGATGGCCACCACAAAATTGTACATTGGCTCCCGGCCAGCCTGGGCCAGGGCCAAGGCACTGTGGGCCGTTCCCTCACCGTTTCCAGGATGGCTTCGCGAGCCACATGAAACCACTTCGCGGTCTGCATCCGGGCCCCGGGCCTTGTGTTTGACATGTCTGCCATAAAGTGTCGCATTCCAAACATTGACCTTTTCTTCATTTACAGTTTTCAAAATTAATTTTAAAGCCTACATCATGGGTCCCCAACCCTGATATCGGAACCGGGCCACGCAAGTGGCGAGTGTGCAGGTGTGCGCTTGCAGCTCCACTTGCACAAATGGAACTGTGCATGCATGCAAGCCTGCCGCTCGCAGGGAATCATCCTCTCTCCCTTCCCTCCACTGGCCCACCAAACCGGAAAAGTTGGAGACTGCGGATCTGTATGATTGCTTTTTGATATAATTACTTTCCCCAGATTATCCTAAGCCTGAGACAGCCTTCGGCCAGTCTTCTCAGAGATCATGGCAATGCTTTTGCCTCCTTAATTTGATCAGGGAAAGTCTGTTCATGTGAAAAGCATTAGGAGGTGTTTGCTTCACTCTGCTGTGTGGAGGGTCATTTGTCACAGATGAATGGCTAGCTGTTGTATCTAGGCGTCAAGCCATTAAGAAATAAATCCTTACCTAGTCTTGTCATAAGGATAGCTGGAAGATCAACCAAATATTATTTATTACTAGGATTTCTCTGCTTTCGCTCTCTAAAATGGTGCAAGCACCGTAAAAGAAATAAGATACTTTTAAAAAGGAATAAACCAAACCTTACAGGAGTTTTATATATGGACTAGGCCTCTTCAGTGCTACCAATTGTTTTCAGAGGCCATGTAATACAGTGCCTGTCTTTCCTGGGCTCAGGGAAGATCTGGTCTCAAATCCCCCATCTACTCCTAAAATACTACTAGTAGCACGAAGCTGACTTTAGCTGTCATAACGACTAAGCATACAGTAGTTGGCCCAAGTTACTGTTCAGATAGGAGATGGAGTTGGAATTCAAAGATTGTTTGCAAAATGGAGAAGTTGGGGTGGGGGGACATTTTGGAAGAAGGTTGTGGCAAACTGCTTTTGTAATACTGCCAGGAATACTTTATGAATGTATTCATCAGGAATCAAGGAATAAATGTAACATATTTTCATTTTGATTGGTTGATACACATGACAGTATTGATGGACCACAGTGTGTAGTGGTTTCTTTTACAGTACTGCCCTGTGAATAGCCATATCCATGGACATTAAGGCTGCCAATGGTTATACTGTACAGTATATAATGCCCTCAAATTTGCTGTTGCTGTTGTCATTCCATGCTTTGGGGTTTTTTCCTAAAAAAACTTCCTTTGACCTCTCTAGGAACACACTACAAGGTAGCCCTTGTTGAGTGACTGCTTTACTTAGCAAATGTTTGCAGTTACGACAATGATGAAAAAGTAACTTTATGATCACTCCTTACATCTGTGACTTTTGCAGGTCTCTATAAAGCAGACGTGTCGTCGCGCAACGTATCGGGACAGTTTTGCCATCGCCAGCAACGGGGTGGGCACGGCTTCTGTATGACGCGTCCAGCCTGCGGGCCGGCAGTTTGACACCCCTGCTGTAAAGCAAAGGAAAGCTGAAGTCACATCAGAAGCACAGTTGTGATTTCACTTAGCAACTACTTGACTGTGTCTCTGGTCCCAACTTTGGCCACTAAATAGGGATTATCTGTACCATCTAAGATAGTCTTGAGGTACATGCAGGATAGTTTTATGGAGAGAGAAAATTCATTGCAGGTCCATCCTTATTCAACGCCCAGCTCTTGAAGGGAAGGGAATCAGCTAGGGTAGAGTTATGTCCCTATGTTGAGATGTCAGATTTGGGTACTTTGCAAACTTTTGGAAATATTTACACCCCACCCCACCCCAATGTCTTGCTACTTGTTGCTGTATCTAGCTTTTCAAGAATACAGGAGAATAGGAAGGGTTTATTTTATTTTATTTATTCAATTTCTGGGCAGCTTATAATTCTAAAACTAATATATATATTAGTTGAGCCCCAGACTCAAATTTTTAAAGCCTTACAAAAGGCTAACAGTGTTGGGGCTATTCTAATCTCAGAGGGGAGAATATTCCACATAGCAGAAAAGGCTTGACACTCTTTAACTAATGGGATTTCAGCATCCCCAATCTTTTGGATTGAATGCACTGATAGAGACTCTTGGAAACAGATGATTCCTCAAGTAATCCGATCCTAAGCTATGTAGGACTTTAAAGCCAACAACCGGCACCTTGAATTGCACCCAGAAACATACCGGTAGCCAGTGCAGCTCACGTAATAGTGGTGTTACATGTGCTGTGTATCTGGTGTCATTTACTACTGGCCCAGTTGCATTCTTCACCACTTGAAGTTTCCGAAGGCTGCAGGATCCAATCTGGGTCAGTCACTGGGACCAGAGGTTTAGACTTCCCAGCTTTCAGACTTTTGCTGGAGCCCCATCCTCAAGGAACTTCTCGCTCTCTCTTTCTGGTGAGAGAGAAGTTGCCTGAGGATGGGCTTCGTCACAGGTCCCAACATTATCCTGGGACACATATTATTTGCCTTCATTCGTTTCCGACTACTCTTCAAGGGCAGCCCTACGTATAACGCATTGCAGTAATCTAAGATGCGGTTTCATCTTTTCTTTTCAACCAATACTTTTTAAATGGAGTATAAAATTTACCCCAGGACTAAAATGTAAAACAAATTGTGTTTTGGTTTTGTTTTTTTTCTTAAACACTACAGGAATCCTGCAGCGATTGGGCATGGCTGTTTCTGTTACGCCCTGTTGCGTTCCATCCCAGTTGCGGTATATATTATTCTGATCACGGGACTGCGATACCATCTCTTTATCTGGAGCGTCTTTTCACCGAAACTTCTCTATGAGGGAGTACACACTTTCATCACAGCAGCTGTGTGCGCTTTCTTTACAGCGGTGGATCACCAGCGGCGGAGAGACTGAAATCACTGGCCAGGCAGAATTTTACAGTGGAATGAACATTCTTGCTGCTAGACTCCCAATGAACTCCAGAAATTAGTCTTTGATTTATTTTTCCCCCCTGTTTTTCTTGGCAAACTCATTTCATGCCTTGGCTATGGGCATGACAAAACCATCCTGAAGTGACACTTGAAGTGTCGGTGGCTGGGAGAGAGAATGGCCAGGTTAGCTTTGTTGTATGAATGTTGTACAATCACCTGCTTCCCTTTCCAGTGTCAGATATAGTGCCTTTCTAAATTTGGAATCCTTATACTGGGATCTGAAGCAGGGCGAACTTTGGAGTATGCTGGAATGTAATTAGGTTTAACTACAATTAAAAATCTACACTGACCACTTCCGTATGAATAAATGTGTTGTGGTTCTTAGCGTTAATCCTACATAATCACAGGGTCCTCTTGTTTTTGCATTGTGCTTTGCCTAGTTCCAATGAAGCTATCAATGCAGTAAGAGCTGCTGTTTATCACTCCAGGTTGTTGCAGAGCCGGGCCATGCTTAGGACCGGGAGGGTTAGGATTAGGCTCAAAATCAACCAGCAAGCTTTCATGCCTAAGCAGAACTAAACCTGGGTCTTCCTGCTCCTAGTGCACCACTCAACTCGACTTACAACAGTTATTTTAGTGACCGTTGCAAGGTACAGCATCACTGAAAGAAGTGGCTTATGACCATTTCTCACACTTATGACCATTGCAGCCTCCTCATGGTCACATGAAGAGAAGGAAGAGAAGAACGAGGGGGGACATGATAGCTGTGTTCCAATATCTCAGAGGCTGCCACAAAGAAGAGGGAGTCAAGCTACTCTCCAAAGCGCCCAAAGGCAGGACAAGGAGCAACGGATGGAAACTAACCAAAGAGAGAAGCAACCTAGAAGTAAGGAGAAACTTCCTGACAGAACAATTAATCAGTGGAACAACCTGCCTCCAGAAGCTGTGAATGTTCCAACACTGGAAGATTTTAAGAAGAGACTGGACAGCCATTTGTCTGAAATGGTATAGGGCAGGGGTAGGTAGCATTGGCTCTTTTATGACTTGTGGACTCAGCTTGGAAACCTCTCCCTTCCCCTCAGCATGGCTGGCTCAGGAATACTGGGAATTGAAGTCCACGAGTCATAAAAGAGCCAAGGTTGCCTACCCCTGGTATAGGGTTTCCTGCCTGAGCAGGAGGTTGGACTAGATGACCTCCAAAGTCCCTTCCAACATCATCATCATCATCATCATTATTATTGAGGATCATCGCGCAGTCAGCCAGATGTTCGGACTGGATTTGGCATTTTTGTCTACTTATCGAGTCTACCAAGGACCTGGGATAGGCAGATGTGGATGTTTGATGGTATTACAGATATCATTGCAGGATGGAAGCAGTTCCTACTACTACTACCACTACTACTACTACTACTACTACTACTACTACTATTATTATTGTTATTATTATTATTATTACATGATCAAAATTCAGACAGTTGGCAACTGACTCGTATTTATGGTGGTTCCAATGTCCCGGGATCATAATGATCTGCTTTTGCGACCTTCTGACAAGCAAAGTCAATGGGTAAACCAGATTCACTTAACAGCCGTGTTACTAACTTCACAACTGCTTTGATTCAATTAACTGTAGCAAGAAAGGTCATAAAATGGGGTAAAATTCACTCAACAAATGTCTCACTTAACAGCACGTACATTGTGGGCCCGATTGTGATCGTACACTTAGTTCAGCATGGTTAAAACAGTCAGTAGAGTGGGACAAGATCACAGCTCACTCCTAACTGGAGTGGAGATGGGCCCTTGCGTCACCCAGATCAATGTGGCTTTGAATGTTAGAACAGGAATGTCTCTGAAGTTCTCT
The DNA here is from genome assembly GCF_001527695.2 of Protobothrops mucrosquamatus. Taxonomy (NCBI): domain Eukaryota; kingdom Metazoa; phylum Chordata; class Lepidosauria; order Squamata; family Viperidae; genus Protobothrops; species Protobothrops mucrosquamatus. The sequence goes on along the minus strand of NW_015392402.1, from coordinate 1,803 downwards.
GTCTTGTTTTCAGTTCTTGGTATTGCTGCTGTTCTTACTGAATGAAAGCCTTTCAAACCTTTCTGATTTTAAAGGTGAAATTTTTATCTTTTGCCAGAGTGGCATATTGTCAATTTTATTTACTAACCTTCCTGATTTCTCATTTCCTAAATATTAATCCTTTCCTTTGTAAGTAAATATTCCTATCCTTATTCATTGTTTTCCCCCAAAGCTGAGCAGCCAATGCCTACAGAGAAGCCTTCAAAACCTATGAAAGAGCATGTTCTGATTGCTTTCCTTTTGGTTAAGCGAGAGCCAAAAACTCCAAGCGAAAAAGATTCCGAAATTGATTCGCAAGTTTGGGGATCAGAGGGAGATTTTGACTTAGAACCACGAATGGAGCCCAAGGTTTCCACTGCTAAGCAAGTCAACTGTTAAGTGAGCTGTGCCCCGTTTTGCGACCTTGTCACAGTTGTTAAGTGAATCTCTGCAGTTAAACAAATCGTGCGATTGTGAAGCGAATTCGGCTTCTCCTATTGACTTTGCTGGTTGGCTGGGAAGGTTGCAAATGGTGATCGCATGATGCCAGGACAGTCATAAATACAGGCCAGTTGCCAATCCCCCAAACGTTGACCACGTGACCATGGGGATGTTGCTACGGTCATAAGTGTGAAAACCAGTTGTGAGTCACTTTTTTCAGTGCCATTGTAACCTCTTAATAGTCACTAAATGTATGGCAGTAAGTCGAGGACTACTTCTGCGCAGATAGTCCTCCATTTACAACCACAGTTGAGATTGACCGATGTGGTCGTACAGTGAGAGCTCACATGGCTGCCTCTCTTAATGACCACAATCCCAGCACTCCTGCTTGCCATTGTTAATTCAGAATCATGGGTCATTAAGTGCAGGGAATCCCAGGTAAGGAGTGTGGGGGTGCAAAAGGGGATGCTGGAGACCCTCTGGGCTGCGGTGTGAGTTGGGGAGCTTGCTGCAGTGCAGTTGAAAATTAGAGGTGCCCCTGGAACAAATCAAATCCTGGGGCCTTCAGCTGTTTCAGGCAGCTGCCACCTGATGTACCCATATCTCGTGATAACGGGCACTCGGTTTCCAGAATGGCTATTCCAGAGGCTTTCTGAGGAATCGTGAAAATGGGGGTGTGAATAACTTTTATTGAGTCTCTTTTTCCCCCCTCTAAGAATGCGTCCAAAAAAGGGGAGGAATGAGGTCAGTTCCTTAGGAAAAGGGGGCGGGAGGAGAAAGAAGGTCCCGTCATCTCCATTCACTTACTGGACACACCACACATACGCAGAGGTCTGTTGGGTGTGGCAGACCCTTTGGAAGACAGGCTTTGTGCAAGGACATTGGGGTGACTACAGTGTGGGGCTTGAGGCAACATCTCTCGGTGGTAGTGATGGTGCTGGGGCTGAAGTAGTGGCCCGGGGTGCTGGCACCCACAAATGCTGCTATGGAGGAGGGGGGAGATGTAAGGGTGGAGTTGCATTGCCCCAGTGATTGTAAGTGCAGGCAGGCTGCCAAGTACCTGAATTTTTTTTATCACATTTACTGTGGAGCTTTTCAAAGGCTGTAACTTTGGGCACTAGTCATAAGTCCATTTTTTCCCCAGATCCATCGTAATTTTAAACAGTTGCTGAACAAATGATTGTAAGTCAACCTGTATTGGTTTCAACAAAGTATTCATACATGAAGACATTTGCAGTGGGATTGGAGGTAGTGTTTTTATATGCTTCCTCCTTTAACTTTTGCTTTCCGACACCCATTTTAAAATCATACCTATAATGTCTCCCCATAATCCAGGATTTAGCA
>NW_015392401.1:10696-19852 GCF_001527695.2 Protobothrops mucrosquamatus | reverse complement strand
GAGTTCCCATCACACTTTCTTCCTGACCTGCTAGTTTTCTTTGCAAAACAAGTTTCAAAACATGATGCTGTTATCTGTAAGGGGGAACATTAAACAACCGAGCTGTGGAATTCTGGGAGTTGAAGTCCACCCATCTTAAAGATGCCAAAGTGGAGAAACAGGAGTGTAGACGGCGGCATTTCGATCACATCAGTACAGGGAGTCCTCGACTTACAACAGTTCGTTTAGTGACCGTTCAGAGTTACAACGGCACTGAAAAAAAGTGACTGATGACCGCTTTTCAGAGTTACGACCCTTGCAGCATCCTCATGAACATGTGATTAAGATTCAGAGGCTTGGCAACTGGCTCATACTTATGACCGTGGCTTTGTCCTGAAGTCACGTGATCCCGTTTGGCGACCTTCTGACAAGCAAAGCCAATGGGGGAAGCCAGATTCACTTAACCATCGGGATAGTAACCTATCAACTGCAGTGATTCGCTTAACAACTGTGGCAAAACTCACTTAACAAATGTCTCACTTGACGGCAGAACGTTTGGATTCAATTGTGGTCGTAAGTTGAGGACTACCTGTAATAGCACTCCCTCTTCCCTACCAGCACCGAGGCTAGAAATAAAAAGGAACATAATCTCTAATAAACACTGCATTCCTTCCCCATTTGCCGTATGTTGCTGTACACCGAACTCCCTAAAGTTTTATGCCCACCCACATTTATTCTCTTTTATCCAGGCATCTAATACACTTTACGGTCCTGTAAACGAATTACCGAAACAATCAACACAGTAAAGGCACAGCTGGTGCTTCTTCACCCTCATAATTTTTATTTTTTTCTGGTTCCCAAATCCCTATAATAGGAAGGTCAAGGCACAGGAGCTTTTTGGAAAGCACAGTGATTAGCATCCAAGGAAAGAAATAGCCCAGAAGTAAATTGCAGGGAAAAAAAAGACTTTAAAAATTCAAAGTATGGGCAAATAATTCATAAGGCAGGGAAGAACGGAAAGTGCCAAGCTCTCCGTTATATTCATAATATTTCTATACAGCCGACTGGAAGTTTTTAAGAAGAGACTGGACAGCCATTCGTCTGAAATGGTATAGGGCAGTGGTTCTCAACCTTTTTAATGCCGCGACCCCCAACCGGTCGTAAGTCGAGGACTAAACCAGTCGTAAGTTGAGGACTAAACCGGTCGTAAGTCGAGGACTACCCAACCGGTCGTAAGTCGAGGACTTTCCCTGCCCGGGAGCGCCGCACATGCGTGGTTCCGCCCCCTGCGCCAGCCGAGGCGTAGCTGGCAAGTGGCAGAGACGGAGCAGGCCGACCACCAGCTGGCCCAGCTCAAGGGAGGTAAGGCACCCGCCGGAAAAGGGGAAAAAAATGGTGGACAGCCTTGCTTGGCGACCCCCGTGAAATGGTCGATCGACCCCAAATGGGGTCGCGACCCATAGGTTGAGAACCGCTGGTATAGGGTTTCCTGCCTGAGCAGGGAGCTGGACTAGATGACCTCCAAGGTCCCTTCCAGCTCCGTTATTCTGTTAATCTGAATGAATGAAGACGTCAAATCCCTGCAGGTGACCTTCAGCCTGGCCTTGCACAACATTCAAAACTGCTAAAAGGAATCCACCAAACCCAGTTAAAAGCTAGCCAATCTCAAATGGACCTAGATGGTCTGAACCCAACTTTTTTCTATGCATTAATCTTCTTGCTTGCCTGGGAAGGCAGAGCAGGTGATGGTTTGACTCCCCCCCCCATTTCATGCGCAGCAGTCACGCCGTATTTATTGCTTGGCAAGGAATTGTCTTTTGTTGAGCTTGATCCCAAGCCTGTGGGATTCGATAAAGAACGGTCACGGTCCTTCTTCTTTTCTTCTGCGGCTGCCCTTCAGAAGGTGATCCCGTTTTGGAGTTAAGAAGAGAGAGAAAAAGACAACTGGAGGGAGGCTGATCAAAGCGGGAGAGAAAGGTGCCAAACTTATTCTTAGAATGAGCCAGATCTCAAAAGGGGATATCGCCAAGGGCAAATGGCTATGGGTAGTCCTTGACTTACCACCGTAACGGAAGCTGCAAATTACGGTTGTAAGCAGTGGTGGGATTCAAATGGGTGAACAACCGGTTCTCTGCGGGGATGCCGCTTCCGGACGTCCGTTCTGGGCCTGGGCAACAAAGAAATTAGCTACCGGTTCTGCCAAAGTGGCGTGAACTGGCTGAATCCCACCACTGGCTGTAAGTCATGACAGTCATGAGGCAGGTCATCACGTGACCGACCCAGTTTTATGAGCTGTCAAGTGAACCCGTCTTCCCCCATTGACTTTGCTTGTCAGAGGGTCGCAAAAGGGGATCACACGACCCCGGAGCACAGCGACCGTCATAACTACATGCCAAGCATCTGAATCTTGATCACGTGACCACGAGGATGCTGCAATGGTGTGAAAAATTCTCGTAAGTCATTTTTTTCCAGTGCTGTTGTTAAGTTCGACTACCTGTAATCTAGCCAAGACAAGGAACTCTGCAGTGATTGGATGGCTTAAATGGGAGAGGAGGAAAAATTCAGCCCATGAGCTTCCACGGTGAAGGTAGACTTGACTATGGGCCTTCCCAGTGTTGAAGGAAGTGTCTTCATCATGGTTCAGTCCAAGCCGGGGATAAACAACATGGTGACTGCTTTAGAAAGAAGGTTGCAGTTTATTGAAGAGGAGAGCCAGACAGGAAGATGGCTCTGGAAGAAAAGAGAGAGAGAGAGCACGTGTAGGGAGTGGGTTTTTATACCCTCTGGAGCCTTTTGTTTGGAGTTGTTTCCTGTTCCTGTTTGAGGCTTTGTATTTCCTGTGTCGTGTATTCTGACCTGAGTCTGAGTGTGCCCTTTGGCATCTGTGAGTTAATTCTATTATGTCCTGTCTTAGATTTGGGGTGGGGTATGTAGATTATAGGTGTCTTTGTCTTCTTAATCTTCTAGCTGGGGGCTTCCAACCTTCCTGGATTATTTACATCTGCATTTGTACAGAGCTGGTTTCTGCTTGGGGGAGGAAGACTTGGGGCTATTAAGAAAACTGGGCATGGATATATTTCGGTTTGGAGAAGATGGATAGATTATATTGAGAAGAAATATGGGACCAAAAAGTTCCATTTGGTTTTTGAGTGAATTTTAGAGTATTATTGTTGTTATATAGTTATACAGTTTATTTATCTTTATTTTTAATTATTAATATGATATTATTATTATTGTGTCTAATCTTAGTATATTTTATGTTAAAAAGGGAGTTAAAGGATTTTACAGACTTGTTATTCTAATAATTGATTAATGTTAGTTAGAATATGATTATCTTATTGTTAACCCTGTGATTAGCTCTGGGAAGTGGGTGGGGAGGGAGGGGGGAGGGGGAGGGAGGGTTTTGGAGAGGGGGGTAATTATATTGTAAAACTTTTATAAAACTTTTAATAAAAAAAAGAAAACAGAAAACTGGGCATGCTTTTCTGCCTCTTTAAGATCCTTTGACGAAATATATTTTTCTGCCCTTTTCATATTTCCTTCTCGGGGGGGGGGGGGCTGACTTCCCACACCAGTCTTCTCCAGTCTATAACCCCACACCTTTCTCACTGGCAGGCTGGCTGATAAGCTGATATGGAACATAATTGAAACTGTTTTGAAGGCAAGACTTGTAATTTTATTTTTTTTTACTATTTTACTATTAAGGGAAACCCATCCAAATCCCAACACTATGTCACAAACGTGTGCACGCTGAGATATCCATCCGGAGCAGGGATGGGGAACGATGGCCCTTTTATGACTTGTGGACTTCAACTCCCAGAATTCCTGAATCTGGAAGGGACCTTGGAGGTCTTCTAGTCCAACCCCCTGCTCAAGCAGGAAACTCTATACTATTTCAGACAAATGGCTGTCCAGTCTTTTCTTAAACACTCCAGTGATGGAGCACCCATCGTTCGTTCTACTGATTTAACAATTTTTACTGTCAGGAAGTTTCTCCTTAGTTCTAGGCTGCTTCTCTCCTTGATTGGTTTCCATCCATTGACTCTTGTTTTGCCTTCAGGGGCTTTGAAGAATAGGTTGACCTAGGTCAGGGGTCTTCAAACTTGGCCCTTTTATGACTTGTGGACTTCAACTCCCAGAATTCCTCAGCCAGGCAAGCTGGCTGAGGAATTCTGGGAGTTGAAGTCCACAAGTCATAAAGGGGCCATCATTCCCCACTTCTGAGCTAGAGGCAAGCTGGCAGTTTCTAAGTGTACCGTCTTAATGACCTCTGCTTTCTTTTCTTCCACAGGTAAATGTTGAAGACACCATCGAAATGCTACCCAAGTCCCGGCGAGCGCTCACCATTCAGGAAATTGCAGCCCTCGCTCGATCTTCCTTACATGGTAAGATGTAGAAGATGGCAGCCATATTCTCACAACCGTGTGAGTTTTAACCTTAGCAATAGCTTCCGGGGGGGGCATTATTTAGGGCTGTGTGCAAGTCCAAGAAATGTGGGCTGAGCAAATCTGGCCGAGATTTGATGACTGAAGGGTAAGTGAACTAGCCAGTCCAAAGGATGTAGAACCCAATCTGGATTTGGTAAAAGAGGCTTCAGATTCGCCACAGTGCCTACGTGCAGATGAACTTCAGATTCGATCTGGATATTGATTTATTTTATTAGAAAAAGGGTACAGGTGTAGCTCCCGACTTACAGCCAGAATGGAGCCGAAAATTTCTGTTGCAAAGCGAGACAGTGGCTAAGTGAATTTTGCCCCATTTTACTTGGCATGGTCGTTAAGCGAATCACTGCAGTTGATAAGTTACTAACCCGGTGGTTAAGTGAATCTGGCTTCCCCTATTGGCTTTGCTTGTCAGAAGGTCGCCAAAGGGGATCACGTGACTTCAGGACAAAGCCACGGTCATAAGTATGAGCCAGTTGCCAAGCCTCTGAATCTTAATCGCATGATCATGAGGATGCTGCAAGGGTCGTAACTCTGAAAAGCGGTCATCAGTCACTTTTTTTCAGTGCCGTTGTAACTCTGAACGGTCACTAAACGAACTGTTGTAAGTCGAGGACTGTACCTGTACTGATGTGATCAAAATGCCGCTGTCTACACTCCTGTTTCTCCACTTTGGCATCTTTAAAATGGGTGGACTTCAACTCCCAGAATTCCCCAGCTCAGTAGTTTAATGTTCCCCCTTACAGGTAGCGTCATGTTTTGAAACTTGTTTTGCAAAGAAAACTAGCATGTCAGGAAGAAAGTGTGATGGGAACTCCTTAAACTGAGCAGCTAGTTTTCTAGCTGTGGGGAATGGTTCTTTATATTTAGTGATGGCAGAGATGATCTCAGAATTAAGCTACTTCTGTGCACAGCAGACTAGAAACTTGCCCTGGGGGAGAGCTTCTCAACCTTGACAACTTTAAGATGTGTGGATTCAACTCCCAGAATTCCCCAGCCAGAATTTGTTAGACCAGGGGCAGGCAACCTTGGCTCTTTTATGACTCGTGGACTTCAACTCCCAGAATTCCTGAGCCAGCATGGGGGAACTATGGCCCCTTCATGAGTCGTGGACTTCAACTCCCAGAATTCCTGAGCCAGCATGGCTCAGTTTGGAAACCTCTCCATTTCCCCTCAGCATGGCTGGCTCAGGAATTCTGGGAGTTGAAGTCCACGAGTCATAAAAGAGCCAAAGTTGCCTACCCCTGTGTTAGACGGTAACACAGTTGTGAATCTGGCTCCCCCATTGACTTTGTTTGTCAGAAGGTTGCAGAAGGTGGATCACATGACCCGTCATAAATATGAGTCAGTTGCCAAGCATCTGAATTTTGATCACGTGACCCTGAGGATGTTGCAAGGGTTGTAAGTGTAAAAAATGATCATAACTCATTTTTTTCAGTGCTGTTGTAACTTTGAATGGTCGCTAAATGAACTGTTGTAAGTCGAGGACTAACTGCAATGATTTATTTTATCACTGTGTAATGGAAAGGGTATTAATAGTCCAATTTGGTGTTAGGCTCTGTCTTGGTGTATTAGACTCCAATTAAGCATACTGAGGTTGGAATATCATTTTAAGACAATTTATTGGAAACATTTCAATAAAAAGGATTCGCTCTCTGCAACAGAGAGAAAACCAAGAGCAAAGGGCCTGCGTTTGCTTTTTGCACAACAAAGAAAGTTCAAAGAAAAAAATGGATTGGTAAAGAAGAATGCATAAGATATATAGCGATTTAACAAATTAACTTTTACAAATATAAGTGAAATATAAACTGATCAGAGAAGATCAGAGGTAGATGTCGTAAGATAGATAAGCAGTATAGTATTTTTATAACGCATGAAATATGAAAACATTGGGACGGTGCATCTAAATGGAAAACATGGATATTTAGATATATTGAGCAAATTATGACTGATAAGAAGTTTGAATATTAAGGTGAAATTAAGTTTAAATAAGAACTATGAGAATAGGATATACGGCGAACTAATAAGATGATTTTTAGAAAAATAACACAAGTTGATAAGAAAAAAATGTCACACATGGACATTATTATTTGTACAAACATGAAAAAAATGTTTATATTTAACCATTTATGCACTGAAAATATTAAGAATATATTTGTTTAAGGTTGAAGAAGGAGGATATTATTGGGAGAAGGGAAGATCAAAGAAATACACTATTAATTAATATACTAATTATGGAATTACAAAAAAATAATTATTATTGACTGTTAATTAACTACTATAATTGTTTGGGGTTTTTTTCCAAAATATATGAACCAAGACAACACACTGTACACTAGGCACTAAGGATTGTTACTATAAAAAAAATCAATAAAACATTTCTAAAAAAAAGAAAAGAAAAAAAAAGAACGTATCCTGCCCCATTACCTCAGGGAAATAAGCCATCCAAAAATAGGTAAACATAAGAATTGGAAAGAACGTAGGAAAAAAAAGAAATTAGCGTGGGAAGAAACCGCATGAGTCCCATAGACTCGTTGTAAAAAGACGCAGTTGCCTTCAGTTGAAAGAGTTAGCGCATACAAAACAATGCAGGTAGTCCTCGACTTACGACAGTTCATTTAGTGACCGTTCGAAGTTACAACGGCACTGAAAAAAGGGACTTAGGACCGTTTTTCATACTTAAGGCGGCATCCCCATGGTCACGTGATCAAAATTCAGATGCTTGGCAACTGGTCCATATTTATGACGGTTGCTGTGTCCCTGGGGTCATGTGATCCCCTTTTGCAACGTTCTGACAAGCCAAGTCAATGCATTTAACAATTGTGTTGCTAACTTAACGACTGCAATGACTCCCTTAACAACCGTGGCAAGAAAGGTCGTAACATGGAGCCAAACTTACTTAACAAGTGTCTCACTTAACAACATACATTTTGGGCTCAATTGTGGTCGTAAGCCGAGCGCTACCTGTATAACGGGGCCCACATGGCTTGGCCCTCAGAAGGAGAGCTAATTTAGTGTTGTGACTGATGGACTGGAAAACAGGAAGTTTTATTGAGTTTTGCCTTAGGCACGAAGCCAGTTGGAAGACTTTGGGACAATCACTCCCTCTCTGAGCCTTAGAAAGAAGACCTCAAGGGCAAGCCACTTCTGAAAATCTTGCTAAGAAAACTGAACGGATGTGTCCATAAAGCTGCCAAGAATGAAGGCTGGCTCAAATAGCAAAATGAAGAGGACACTCAAAAAGGGCACTGGAAAATATTCTGGAATAGAATAGAATAGAATAGAATAGAATAGAATAGAATAGAATAGAATAGGAATCTGGAAGGGAACTTGGAGGTCTTCTAGTCCAGCCCCCTGCTCAAACAGGAGAACCTATACAATTTCAGACAAATGACTGTCCAGTCTATTCTTAAAAACCTCCAGTGATGGAGCGCCCACGATTTCTGGAGGCAAGCTGTTCCACTGGTTAATTGTCCTCACTGTCAGGAAGTTTCTCCTTAATTCCAGGTTGCTTCTCTCTTTGGTCAGTTTCCAACCATTGTTTCTTGTCCTGCCCTCTGGTGCTTTGAAGAATAATATGACCCCCTCTTCTTTGTGGCAGCCTCTCAAATACTGGAATACTGCTATCATGTCTCCCCTATTTCTTCTTTTCTTTAGACTAGCCAAACCCAAGTCCTGCAGCCATTCTTCGTTTGTTTTAATCTTTGGGCCTTTGATCATTTTAGTTGTTCTTCTCTGAACTTTTTCCAAAGTCTCAACATCTGTTTTGTACTATGATGACCAGAATTGGTTGCAGATTTGGAGAACATCATATTTGGCCTTAGAAACAGGGTGTGTGTGTGGGGGGGGGGGTGGCTCAAAAAATCCAGATAGTTTCCTGGTTAATGCCCTCATTTATAAAGCTTTTGAATTGTATTGTACCATTGTGTTTATTTGTAGCAATTTAAAGTTTTACATATGTATATGTATTTGTTTCAGCCTGCTATTGTTGCTTTGTTTCTCTTACTGCAGTCTTTTGAAGATCTCCCCATTGGTAGGTCAACCTGATACATATGCCTCTAAAGCAGTATTTTTCAATTTTGCCAACTGGAAGATGTGTGGGCTTCCACTCCCAGAATTCTCCAGCAAACATGAATTCTGGGAGTTGAAGTTCGCCCGTCTTCCAGTTGCCAAGATTGAAAAACAGTGCTCTTAAAACCTGTTTCTCCACAGCCTAATAAATTAAGTGGCTTTTCTCCTTTCCAGCAAATGCTCTCTGCCCACGTTGCAAATATGAAAACATTAAAAATATGAATGCATGCAGAAACAAAGCGTATTTTAATTAACAAAGGTCATGTCAGTTGCACGGAAGGGATGAAGAAAGGCCAAAACAAGCCACGAATCAGAGATTTAGCTCAGGGGTAGGCAACCTTGGCTCTTTTATGACTCGTGGACTTCAACTCCCAGAATTCCTGAGCCAGCCTGGCTCAGCTTGGAAACCTCTCCCTTTCCCCTCAGCTTGGCTGGCTGAGGAATTCTGGGAGTTGAAGTCCATGAGTCAGAAAAGAGCCCAGGTTGCCTACCCCTGTTCTATACCATACCATCTCAGACAAGTGACTGTCTAGCCCAGGGGTAGGCAACCTTGGCTCTTTTATGACTCGTGGACTTCAACTCCCAGAATCCCTGAGCCAGTCACGCTGAGGGGGAAAGGGAGAGGTTTCCAAGCTGAGCCGTGCTGGCTCAGGAATTCTGGGAG
>NW_015392401.1:6599-8568 GCF_001527695.2 Protobothrops mucrosquamatus | reverse complement strand
CAGGGGTAGTCAACCTTGGCTCTTTTATGACTCGTGGACTTCAACTCCCAGAATTCCTGAGCCAGCTTAGCTGGCTCAGGAATTCTGGGAGTTGAAGTCCACGAGTCATAAAAGAGCCAAGGTTGACTACCCTTGATCTAATTTAACTCACATAGCTTATACAGAGAGTGGCTGCCTCTTCATATTTTGTCAAAGCAAGAACATCCAATGTTAGCAGCGTTGACATTCAGATCTTCTGAAGAAGTTCAGGAGGCCATTTGATGACATCCCCAGAAGGGACACAGCCATTTTTAGGGGTCTTTTGGCGAGAGTTGGAAATGGACATGGCAACCTTTTACGGAGCAATTTGGCTGCAGTCGCCACCCTTAAAACCTTCCCTTCAGCCCCTCCAAATGGCATAAACCCATACTTCAGAAATACATCTATTATAGTGTCTGGTTTTTTTTGTGGGGGGGGATGTAACCTCACTGAGGCTCACATATGCTTTGTAAATTGTTCACAAAGTTGGCTGGTGCCGAGGGAATGAGCTGGAAGCCAAACCGATGGAGAAATGAATTCCAGGCTGGTGTTTGGAGGTCAGCGTCATGATAGTTTAATTGGATTTTGTCTGGATATTTTATAAATGTTCCCCACTGCTCATTTGCTACCTTAATCAGATCCTAGTAGAAGTAAGTGTAGGGAGTGAGTTCATTAAGACTTAATGAGTTCATTAAGACTGATTCCTAGCTACGGCTTGTTTCTGAGTGGTTCCTGATGAATAACAGGGGAACCTGCTTGCAAATAGAAATAAATATGCATAGGAAAACCTTACATTAAAATCGAGGGAAATCACCGGCCCAGATGCTAGAGTTTCACACAAACAGACCTCTTTACTTCCATTCAGACAACTCAGAGAAGTTAACTTCTTACTGGAACCCAAAGTTTTCCATTTTAGCCTGGTTTGAAACCATGGTGCATGTAACTTCTTTCACTTACATCAGGGGTGGGGAACTACAGCTGTCTTGCCTCCAGCGTATAATTTGTGTACATAGCAAAAATAGAACAATGGCCCTTTAATGACCTGCGGACTTCAACTCCCAGAATTACTGAGAACAGCATGGGAATGCTGGGAATTGAAGTCCACAAGTCATAAAGGGGGCCATAGTTCTCCACCTCTGACTTGCGTGAATACTGGTTATGCTTGAGGACAAAGAGACTCATAGACCAACATAAGATCTAAGGGGGGTACCAGATTAGAAACAGGTTGTTTGTACTATAATGTCATTGCGACGGATTGTATTTGTTTTGTTGTCGTGATGTGTGTTTTGCTTTTTCGGTAAATTCCCCAATAGATGGGCTATTCCAGGTCTCCACCTCACCATGGGGCAGATAAAATTGCCTCTGCATAAGAAGTAGTCCTGCTATAAATACTTCAAAACCTCCTCCCGGAGGGGAGCAACAGAAACAGACCGTAAAGTGGGTGTGTGGGGTCTCTAACGATGCTTTGAGCTCTAAGCACATATAAGCGCTTACAAACAGCATCCTGCATACCAGGGATCTTCTCGGCTGTCCTTACCACTCTGTGTATGGACTTAACTTAACAGCCCCTTGCCTTTCCTATGGACATCCCCTTTGTTATAAAATCCTGTATCTAAATACATTAACCATATGCTTAAATCTAGTTCACACAACCTACAAAGAGAAAGGGTGGGTTCCCACAACCCACTGAGCCATAAACTACTCAACAGTATTAGCTTAGTCTTGTTGGAAGAAAAGTCTTCATCCTGGTTTATCCAAGCTGGGAATAAACATGGCAACTGCTTTGGGAAGAAGGTTGTAGTTTATTGGAGAGGAGAGCCAGACAGAAAGACGGCTCTGGCAGAAAAGAAGAGCGAGCACATGTAGGGAGTGGGTTTTTATACCCTCTGGAGCCTTTTCTTTGTGGAGTTGTTCCTGTGGCATGAACTTTGACCTGAGTCTGAGTGTGCCT
>NW_015392401.1:0-2718 GCF_001527695.2 Protobothrops mucrosquamatus | reverse complement strand
TTTACATTCAGATGCTTGGCAACTGATTCATATTTATGACGGTCATAGTGTCCCAGGGTCATGTGAAGTGACCAAAACCTGCTGCAACCACCCAGCAGACGGGGGGAATAAAAACCAAACACCCCCCACCCCACCCCCGCTGCCAATCCTCAACAGAAATGCTCACAACAATGAAAACCTCGGACAGGAGGAAGAGCGCCGCCGGGCGGGCAGGCAGGCGTCTTGCTCGGCTGTGGCTTGGGGGGCACTTTTTTCAGTGCCATTGTAACTTCGAACAGTCACTAAGCAAACTGTTGTAAGTCGAGGACTACCTGTACTTTATCACTTTTTTCCTTTTTTGGGGGGGGGTCATCAAGTTTTTGACAGCTTGCTAGGCGACTGGTGGTACTCAGATATTGCCCTATTCTAAAAGTGGTACAATGGGTGAAAAGGTTGAAAAGCCCTGTTCTAGTCCAACCCCCTGCTCAGGCAGGAAACCCTATACAATTTCAGATAAATGGCTGTCCAGTCTCTTCTTAAAATCTTCCAGTGTTGGAGCATTCACAATTTCTGGAGGCAGGTTGTTCCACTGGTTAATTGTTCTCACTGTCAGGAAGTTTCTCCTTAGTTCTAGGTTGCTTCTCTCCTTGATCAGTTTCCATCCATTGTTTCTCGTCTTACTTTTTGGTGCTTTGGAAAACAGCTTGGCCCCTCGTTTTTGTAGGAGCCCCATAGATATTGGAAGACTGATGTCATGTTCCCCCTAGTCCTCCTTTTCACTAGACTAGACATACCCAATTCCTGCAACCGTTCTTCATATGTTTTAGCCTTCAGCCCCCATCTTGACCATTGCTGAGATGACACCACCCCCTTCAGCCTTCGACAGCTTTCTTTCAGAGTTTCCTGGCGGCTGAAAATTTGCCTGGCACCCATCCCCTTTGCCTCTGGCTCTCTTTTACTCTCCCTCTCCATGAGTGAATTGCTCCTCTCCCCCCAGGCAGTTAAATGAAGGATAACCAAGTTGAAAAACTAGCCTCCTTTAATTAAGGGAGTTACTGGGGAAAATCGACTCGGTGCCTCAATCTTCATTTGCTACTTGACAGGCTGGGAAGGAGAAAGGTGGAGCAGAAGGGAGAGACGGAGGTGCCCGGAAAGCACAAAATAAAAATAAAATACAACAAATTTGGCAAGGTTTCAGCCCCTCCCTGGCTCTTTCCCTGCTGACTCTTGATAGAGCAGCTGACTCAGAACAGCTTGAAGATAGATAAATTTGTGCTGTCCTGGCTTGTGATTGGATAGTCTGTCGGCAATACCGACATGACCTGAGTTTGNATCCAAGCTGGGAATAAACATGGCAACTGCTTTGGGAAGAAGGTTGTAGTTTATTGGAGAGGAGAGCCAGACAGAAAGACGGCTCTGGCAGAAAAGAAGAGCGAGCACATGTAGGGAGTGGGTTTTTATACCCTCTGGAGCCTTTTCTTTGTGGAGTTGTTCCTGTGGCATGAACTTTGACCTGAGTCTGAGTGTGCCTTTCTGGTATTCTGATGGTGATGGGTTAATCTTATTTTTATGTTTTGGAGTTCGCGGCATTGAAGCAAGACACATGTTGTAATTAAGTACTTCTTTATTCGTTCCACAACTCAACTAAAGCAACCAAGCAGGCACGCAGGCCGTTTATAGTCTCCCAAACCCAGGCAGTCCAGCCAATAGGAAAAAACCCTTTTTCGCGCCTTGCGCATGTGCACAAGTCCGGCGCCAGCCAGTCTGGTCCCGGGCAGCTTTTCGGTTGCCCGGGACCGTTTGCAACATTTCTGGGCCTGCTGAAATGCTTTAGCAGGCCCAGGACACAACACTTATTATGACCAAAGGTCATATCGTGCTTCCCTGGGGCTGGGGCTGATGACTCTTAGTTTGGATGGAGTATGTAGATTTTAGGTCTTTGTCTTCTTAATCTCCTAGCTCCCTGGATTTACATCTGCATTTCTACAGAGCTGGTTTCTGCTTGGGGGAGGCAGACTTGGGGCTATTAAGAAAAAGCGGGCATGCTTTCCTGCCTCTTTAAGATCCTTTGAGGAAATATATTTTTCTGCCCTTTTAATATTTCCTTCTCTGGGGGGGGGGGCTGACTTCCCACAGTCTATAGGCCATCCATGCCCATGTGGGTTTTTTCCCATCTTTGGAGCTGAACAAACTGAACAAAAATGAGTCAGCTGCTCCATGATTGTTTTTTTTTGTTTAAAGGCCCCCTCCCCAGATGCCCCGAGCAACCATTTTCACGCCGTGGTGTGTTCACACGCTTCTTTTTCCCTCATTTCAAAATCTTACTTCCAAGAGTGAGGCTGTTTTACATTATTTTTAAGCCTCTCTTTGGAAGCCGCAGCGTGGCAACCAAACCCGCATCGCAGTTAAAATGACACTTGCCTTTCTTTAAAAAAAAAAACCCAAAACATCAACCAAGTTTTGGGCACCGGGCAAAGCTGTCAATTTCATCCCTGAGGTTTGTTTGGATTGCGGTTGTCTCGTCTGCTCTGGGCAACGTTTGGACAATTGGCACCCAGAGAGACGGAGCAATGTCACCAGGTGCCTGGAGAGATGTTTCTTCTCTTGAATCACCAATTTTTTTTTTAAAATAGGTTGGTGCCTTTGGATATGTGGAGCATGGGGGACTCAGAGGTCCTATATTCTCTCTCTCTCTCTCTCTCTCTCTCTCTCTCTCTCTCTCTCTCTCTCTCTCTCTCT
>NW_015392400.1:7890-18453 GCF_001527695.2 Protobothrops mucrosquamatus | reverse complement strand
GATTTAAGATTTTGAACAAACAAACATTTTCATTTTTATTTATATAGATTGTAATTGTTTTTAATCAATGTTAAGATTGTTCACTACCCAGAGTCACTTGTTTGAGATGGGCAGCTATAGAAAGTAAACAAACAAATATACAATAATGTGTTCTATTCTTTTATCTCCTAAAGAAATCTACCTATGGGAAAGCAGGGAGCTACTTTTATTTATCTTATTTATTAATTCATTTATTAAATTTATATGCAACCCATTTCACTGTTCCAAGAGATTCTGAGTGGCTTACACACATAAAAGTATGTCAGAATCCTACTTGTTACTTCTTACATCATGGATGCAAAGCCTGCAGGCTCCAAATGCCCCTCCCCAACTTTGGAACTTTAGGAAATCAGCACCCACTTATCTTCCTACAGAAGGAAATATTTTGGGGGATAATAAAAAAAAGGCAGAATATAATATTTCCCCAAAGGAATAATGGAAAAAATCTTAAAAGGCAGAAACTTCTCCCTTTCTTCCAAGTAGAAACTGAGCAGGCCAACTGTGTAGAAATGCAGATTTGATCATTCTAGTCAGAAAAAAAAAGCAAAATGCCTTCAGCCACAGAGAAGATTTGAGCTGATGGGATTAGAAAAAAACAAAGACTCCCAAGGACAGGAAGATGACTTTTAGGAGGATTAACCCACCACCATTAGAATACCAAAAGGGCACACTCGGGCTCAGGTCAAAATACATTGCACAGGAACAGGAAATACAAAGCCACAGGAATAGGAAGAACCTCAAATACAAAGCCCAAAGAAGATATAAAAGTCCACCTATCCCAACTCCATTTTGTCAGCTACCCCAGAAACATGTTGTGTCACTGAAGTTTCTGGCAACTCAATAAACTGAACCTTCTTCCCTAAGCAGCCTCCATTTTATTTATTCCCGGCTTGGACTGGACCCTGGTGTTTTTTCTTTCAACAGAACCCTCCCCCCAAACAGCCCATACCTGTCTTGCAATGTAAGAGTAGAGAGGTAAAGTGGAGAAAAATGGGTGCCTTATATCTTGCAGAGGCTTAAGGTATCCATTTCATCTTTTAAAACCTTCTGTCACTCAGGCTGGACCAATGTTTCCTATCCGGCAATCTATGGGTGCCTTGATTCTCTGAAAACTTTCCCCACATAATGAATATTAGTGTCACCCATACTAATGATATCACAGCATCAACAGCTACATCTCCCTCCTAGGAGATTTTTTTTTTTAAGTTTAGTCTCAACTGCAAAAAAGTAGCATCCCAGGGATGACATTTTTCACAACTCTGATAAAAGGCAAATACAAATATATCATTTTATAGAAGCCAAATTTGATTCCTTGTTCATTTGATTCAGTAAGCCCATCTCATTGTTTCAGGGTGAAGGGCTAAAGAGGGAAAGATCCATTTTTCAGATATGGTACAGGCTAGACACATCACTGAGCAACTGCTCCCCTGTTTATATCATGTAAACATCCCCTCTGGAGCACACTTGTTTTCAATTTAAGAGTCTGGTATTTTCATCGTGCAATTTCCAACCTTCCCTACCTTGGCATCCTCAAGATGCATTGGTTCTGTCCACTTGGAGAAGAGCAGGCTGACAAAAAACATGACACAAAATAGGCTAAAGAAGGAAACAAAACTGTTATTAACAATGTTGATGAAAGACAGAAGAATCACAAACTGTTAAGTGGTACGTACTAAACTTCCATTATTCTGCCAATTCAGGGACAGCTTTTCTTACAATAGTTGCCAACTCCCATCTACATCAAATTCTCTGTATTTTAGAGATCTATTAAGTTAGGTATCCTCAGCTATCCTTAGGTTCCCAAGAATAGGTACTTTCAGAGCAAAAAAAAGTTATTTTGGAATTTCAAGGGCATAATATAAACACTCTCCCAAAATGGCTGCCATAAAGATAGTTTGCTCATCCACAAAATAATTTTCTGTGATGGATGGACCAATAATAAAACACTAATTCGCTAAAAAAGCAAACACAAGAATATTATCACTGTCCAAGGATGTTTTTTTTCCTAACCTGTCTTTTCTTTGCCTTCTTTCTGGGCATATTTTCAAGCAATGCACCAAAAATGTAGCAAGCCTAATTTTTTAAAATTATTTTGATTCATTTTTTAAAATGATTTATTTTAATAAAATGAAATAAAAATATCATTAGAAATTAGAAAAAAGACATGCTTACAAAACCATCAGTGTTCTGTCACTGACAAGCCTTTATTCATCTGAAAGAACATCTATATTTTTTTCTACACTATAGAAACTGAGATCAAGATTAGTGTGAGAATTGGCTTTACACGCAAAAGCAATAAACTGAAACTTTATGTTCACAAATAAATTTGTATTGATTTGCCTTTTAGTTATTTGTATTTTGTCATCCACAAGCCAGTTTTTCTACTAGTACAGAAACTCATTCTATATCTATCCATTTTTGAAATATCAGTGTGTTGGCTGGTTTCCAATATCTCACTTTCTCACTGATTAAAAAGAAACTTCATTATCATGGAAATATGTTTAACCTCTTTAATGATAGAGAGAAATAATAAAACTCTACCAAAGGAACCAACTAATGTGTAATTGTAGAAATGAAACATTTGATCCAGATGTCTTGAATTGGAAGACAACCAAATCATATAGGAAATTTCATCTTTAAGGTGCTTTCCTTAATCTGGCATAACTGGAAAAACAGATAATGGTTCTCTGAAATTTTACATACAGTATAGATTTGTTTTCCAGGTGAGCTCATAGTTACCACATATCTTGTAGACATCAACCATCAATATATTTTTTGAGAGCCAAATTTTAGTGGACTCACCTATGTCCTGCAAAGACTTTCATATGTTATTAGGGAGTTTGGCATTTCCCTTGGAAGCCTTACCATTTTAGGATTAATCAAATATATATACCGGTAATTTGGGAATAAAAGTATAAAATAGGTACATATCAGGGTTTTCTATAATATAGGCTGAAAGAGGCTTAATAGGCAATACCCCAAATAAACACCAGGCTGATTGAGATTAGGAATCTCTAGGAGGGGATCATGCTAAACGACATTTCCCAAGATTCTAAGAAGTATATATGTATTCTGCAAAGACTGAAAATGTATCTAATATTCACAAGTGCTTACTAAAATATGTAAAATAAAGTTACATCCATAGAAACATAGAGGGGTCATTAAGGACACTACGTCTAATGTCTTTACTCAAGAATTCAGAGTAAAGCATGCTAACAATCTAAGTATGTTGTACAACAGATGGACTTGGAGGAATGTTTTCATTCTCTTTCCACTCCTGACAACCAGGCTCTTATTTTGTTTTCAGGATCAGATTACATGATGTATGCTCAAGCCTTGGGCTGTATGTGAAAAGTTCTCATATTTTTCAGTAAATTTCATACCATGTTTTGGAAATTTGAACTGAGTTCAACAACCAACCAGAACTCTAAAGCACTTTTTTTAATTCTGGTATCTGCCCTGAAAGCAATGGTGCCATCAAGGCAGAAGTCCAGGGTCTAATTCACTGAATGAATGGGTGATTCATCAAACCTAACAAGGCTAGTTTATCATGTTGTAGAAAAATGAACTCACATTTTCTGGAGAGCCCCCTCCCTATAAATCCAAAGCATAGCATTGCTGAATTGTTCCACTGAATAAAATGTTTTGCTATTTATTATGTGGACAGTTTTAAACAGCTCCTGTATTATGTGGCACAATACATATAAGATTGTGCCATGCAGTTAATGGAGTTAACCATTCTGTTACCACAGCCATCAACTTGCACACTGGACCTAATCACTTAGGCAGTGGTGGGATTCAAATATGTGAACAACCGGTTCTCTGCGTGGATGCCGCTTCCGGAAGTCCATTCTGGGCCTGGGCAACAAAAAATTAGCTACCGGTTCTGCCGAAGTGGTGCGATCTGGCTGAATCCTACCACTGCTCTTAGGTCTAATTTCTTTCTCCATGATAGCCTTAAGAATGCTGGAAGTGTGACTTTAATACCACAATTTTATAATATATTGGCTACAAGAGTGTAGAAAGAGAATGAGGTATTTATTCTGTGTCCCTCTTTGTTTTCCAGTCTACTTACTCTTTCTCAAGCTCCTTAGCATTTGCTTAAAACCAGAAATAATTATTTTCCAAGCATGATTCTCTCAGAGTTTCTTTAGCAAGATTTATGAAGAAGCAAGAGGTGGGATTATCAAAATTCAAGCAACTGAGTCATTTCCCATCTATAACTAATATATACCAAAGTACATAAGTGTCCCAAAGATTCTTTTTCAAGAGGCAACTGGACTTTCTTGTTTTTCTTTGAGGATGTTTCGCTTCTCATCCAAGAAGCTTCTTCAGCTCTGATTGGATGGTGGAGAATCATTCTAGTTGCTTCTTGAAAAAACACCTTTGAGACAACCATGGCTGAGAATCTCCATAGACAAAGTACATAAGGTTAAAGTTTTTTCTCATTTTCTTTTTTATTGCCTTTCTGTGAGCTGAGGAACTGGCAGTCTCTTTATTGATAAGGAAGGCACTTGCAAGTGGTTATTTATTTATACAGTAAAACTGTGTCCTGAATCCTTATCAGTCTGAGAACTGACCATTACTCTCTTTATCCATGAGACTGCTAATCGTAATGTCTACTTTCTGTCTTTGTACAATGAGCATGTTGCTTGCTGATTCATTTCATTGATAAGATGTAACGAGCTGGAATCTACATTTGCCTATTTCTTCCATGTATCTCCTTAAAAAAAACCTTTATGTTAAAGTTTTAAGTTTAAACTTGCTGACTAATCCTTGTCCAGGCTATATTTACACTCTCAGGAACATAAATATACAAATGCATATAGCAATCTCTCTCTCAAAAAACCCCCAACAACCCTGAATTTACACAGAGTGCAACAACAAATTCACCATGTGTAATTTGACCTAGGGTATTGCATCTCACAGAGGTGCAAAATTAACATATAGGTATTCAAGTCAACACAATTCAGGCATTGCGTGACTCAAAAACAGACTCTGGATGGCTCAGAATAAAACCAAACAAGATAAAAAGTACAATAAACATAAATAGAGAACAAAATGACAACCCTAGCCAAAGCACCCACACATGCAACATGTAACATTGTCAATTAAAAGAACACGTGTTGGACTATTTGTTGAGGGAGAGGACACCTTGAGAAATATATGTGATCAAGCTCTCCAATTGACATTTCTGGCTTATTATTTTCAAATCTCAAAATAATTCTCTATTCTGTAACTTACTCTCTTTTGTACTCAGGGACATTTGCAAGAGATGGCAATGAAGTCAAAATGACAATATGCACACAATGAGATCATCCTCTAAATATCACCCCGGCCCCAATTTAACAAAGTATGGAAGTGGCAGTAGTTGCATGATGATGTCATGATCGCATTCATATTTCCCTATTACAGTTTCTTGTGTCTCCTGCTGGTGCTCATGCAGGCACCACCATCATGTTCTGTTGTCCAAAAGGACGGCACCAGAAGTACCAACTAATTACTTATGGTATACAGTAAATGTTAATAGACTACAATCCAGCTCCATCATGCTTGGAATAATAGTGGAAAGAATATTATGTATGACATTTCTTCCTCATATTTTCTTCTTGCTGTGGCTGCAACTGTTTATGACAAAGTTGTTTATAACAAGGAATGAAGGGTTTTGGGAGAGCAAGGAGGATCATCAGTTAATAAAAGTTTCTATTTTAAGCTGGCCACAAAAAGAATGTTCCAATAATAAATTAATTCAGCTGTGTTCCACAAGTACATAAGTGCTGCTTACTGGGATAATGAATCACTTTTTAGTAAATTGCATAATAATCAGTTTGAAGACAGTCAGCTAAACCAATAAGAACAAATCTTTACAGTATAACATTTACAATATATAGTAATCTAAGAAAAACTATCCAATGTATAGTCATTAAAACAACACCAATAATTAAACGTGTTCCCATGCCAACAAAATGGCCAGCAAAACAATTCAATTCTAATATTAAATCCCAAAAAACCCAATAAGGTGTCATGTGTCTGAGTAACAAAACACTTAAAAGGACTTTCAGGCATGTTTTCTCCTAAAAGCATTTATTAATGTCACAATACGTCAGCACAGCATGGTGTAATGCTTAGATCTGCTTCTCTTCCGTTACGCATAACATTCCAAACATTTTCCACTCCCTTATTGTAGGGTCATGGTTCACATCTCCCAATCAACTTGGAAGATGTGATTTACTTCCGGTTTCTTTCTCCCGGGCTATCCTTATGCTCCTCCCTCTTTCCTAGTTGCTGGTTTAACTATATATATACCAGACAGTTCTGCACATTGTCAAAGCAAGAATATACAGTATTTGCAGCGTTGACATAAGGATTGTTTAATGAACTTAGTATCTGAACTGAATCTTATGTGCCTGACTGAGGATCAGAGTTTGCGGTATGGCCCAAGTATTGGATGGCTTCTTCCGCGCCATTTGGGATTGAAACAAACATGCTTTCAGCCCCCCTTTTTAAAATATGTTCAGAACAGAGTAGTAACAGCTGATTCCAAAGCTCCCTCATCAAGAAGGGAGAAGATATGGTATCTGTGCAGCAGCAAAAATCCCCCAAGATGAGGATGCCAAGAATAAAGAGAAGATGAGATAAAGTGTTGCCATACTATGAACCATCATTGCTAAAACTGGGATACAGTGATTCAGGCTAAGCAGGGCAAGGAGGAGGATAGAGAATGGAAAAAAGGTGTTATAGGCCCTAAGCCATATCATGAGTAAACTGGACCATAGATACCAAACTGTTTCACTTTCTCAGCTGCTATAAATAAGAAGCTTACTGAAGCCCAATGTCTATTTAGAAACAGTCACTTTGAGAATGACTAACCTGTGCCATTGATGCAACACACTATTTTGCAGATCTACTGATAATAGGTAGACTGTGATAGAGCTGCTATGCAATTTAGAGTGTCTTTCCTGAGTCATTTATGAAATAACACACCATCTACCTCTTAAACAAGAAGAAATAAAACGGTTAGCAGTAGTCAGACTATGATCAAATAGTCTGCTGTTAAATATTGAATGGCCAATCTGTAGCTAATTCTGAGCCAATAGGATAATTACAAGGGACAATTTAATAAAATAGATGAGACAGAGAGAGATCCATGCAAGCTAGAGAGACTCTACAGGATGTGTTTTAGGACTGCAGTAAAATGGACCCATCTCACCTACAATGGGTTACTAGGCTATTCCAGTCAAATATAAAGCCAGTTTTATCTAACGGTTAAGGCACCAGGCTAGAAAGCAGGACACCATGAGTTCAAGTCCGGTCTTTGCCATGAAAACCAGTTGGGTAATTTAGGCCAATCACTCTGTCTCAGCGCAATCCACCTCACAGAGTTGTTGTTGTGGGGAAAATGGGAGGAGAAAGGTGTGTTGGATTTATTCACTGCCTTGAGTTACTTGCAGAAATAATAAAGGTGGGATATAAATACATACATATATACCTCACTGGATGTGGGAGAGACTTCTGTGATAAATCCAGTACTGCAAATTGAATTTCTTCACATGCCTTGCCCCTCCCATATTATTTGTTCATTTCATACTACATGGCTCTGCTAAGTACAACCATGTAGAACACAGGTCTTCAAACTTGGCCCTTTTATGACTTGTGGACTTCAACTCCCAGAATTCCTCAGCCAGGCACGCTGACTGAGGAATTCTGGGAGTTGAAGTCCACAAGTCATAAAAGGGCCAAATTTGAAGACCCATGATGTAGAAGAACGAATCCTGCTGCTCCAATAATTCTAATAAAAATGAACTCCATAAACTAAGCCAGAAGAGGGGGTTCTCATTGGTCACACTGGTTATTTTCATCTTCTTCAGTTTGGGGGTCCTTGGATTTAGCAACTCATTTATGGGTGTGATTGACTATGAGGGGGTCCTTGGTGCTCTCTGAGCTTGGTTGTTTTCTTGCAGACGTGTCATTACCCA
This sequence comes from Protobothrops mucrosquamatus, assembly GCF_001527695.2. Lineage (NCBI taxonomy): Eukaryota > Metazoa > Chordata > Lepidosauria > Squamata > Viperidae > Protobothrops > Protobothrops mucrosquamatus. Next base: position 10,438 of record NW_015392400.1, on the reverse strand, counting down.
AACTACGGGTAGGTAACCTCATCGCAGCACTAATGGTGTTACCTAGTTTGGGTAATGAAATGCCTGCAAGAAAACACACCAAGCTCAGAGACCACCAAGGACCCCCCTCATTTCAACCCTGAGCTACAAATATTCTCCCTCACTAGTTGGCCATCCAAAAGATGGCAGATTTGGGAAGGATGGCATGATCACTGATCAAACAAGTGGATGAAAAAGCACACTTGGTTTTTGTTTGCAAGATAAGATTTGACCCATTTGTTCAATGTATCTAAAACAGAGGTCTTCAAACTTGGCCCTTTTTATGACTTGTGGACTTCAACTCCCAGAATTCCTCAGCCAGCGTGCCTGGCTGAGGAATTCTAGGAGTTGAAGTCCACAAGTGATAAAAGGGCCGAGTTTGAAGACCCCTGATCTAAAACAATGAGCTCCCTTCTTCTTTCATAGTGTGAAAATGGTTGAGGAAGAAAAGGGTAACATAAAAATGGGAAACTCTTGTGAGTGTAAAAAGATTTAAATGCAAAAAGAAGAAAGTAATATAGGGAGCTAGATCAAATTAAAGGTAAAATAAAATAATAGATAGAAATTAATAACTATGTTTTTCAAATCAGCTGAACATATATCATTTTCTTCTTTTTGCATTTAAATCTTTTGGCATTCCATTACACTCACAAGAGTTTCCCATTTTCACAAAATACTGATTTTATAAAATATCACTTTCATACACTTTTATGTCAGCTGTGAATTGCAGGAATCTAGTTTACTGGAGACCTTTCAATAGCAATAGTGAAAAATCAATAGAGGCCAGTTATACATTAGCAAAGAAAGGACAAGACATGTAAATATTCTACAGAAGTGTCCTCATAATTTTAAATTATTCCTTTCCTTTGTTCTTTAAATCACATCGATCAGAAATCATAATTTTCCCTGCTCTGCTTTACATTTGCTGTTCAGTTTTCTTAAAAACTTTTGAGATAAAAGAGGGATTTCTTTTCTCTAAATATAGATTTTTGATCTCTGTGAGTTTTTAATTGCAACTAGCAAATTTCAGACGTAGACTGACAGTTCAAATATATGTGTGTGTGATAGAAGGAGAGAGGAGGGGAGAAATAAAATGTATTCATTTATATTCAAAACACACTGAAATCTCATCCACTTAAAATATTGGGAGGGGAAAAATGTTTAATGCTGACTGACTGGATGATACAAAAGGTTGGAATAATCATTTGTATTGATAGGCACATTGTGGTATGGTTTGACTTTTAATATGCCCCACATGAAAGTTAAACTAGCTTTCTGATTTCATTCTAGAGGGATGCTTACCTAACCGTACTGACGTATAACATTGCATGAATTCTGCTCATTTCATTTCAGCTTGTTTGTCTCTTGGTGAACAAGTTTTCTTATTTCCCAGAATTAAGTGTTACTTTGAAGAATGGCTGACTCAGAAGCAATTTCATAGAAACAGTACTTTGTTAATAGTGTAACCTGTTTTTCTTTCATTCAACTCAGGAGCAAGTGATTCGAGTGCTGCTTAACCAGCACTTACCCTGTTATTTTTTTACTTTGTTAACTAACTTCTGGAAATAATTGTTCACACACACACACACACACACACACACACACACACACACACATGTAAAATTTGTTTTGCTAAAAAAAGAAACAGCAGCCAGTCTGAAGGATAAAGTGTTCTGAGAAGTTAGTCATTTAGTACTTTAAAACATATGTCATAATACTAATACCAGTAAAGATCATATTGCAGGATTATTGACTGGAAATGGTTATCTGTATTATTCATCCTCTAATGGTGATAACATAAAGGCTGTTTGTGCAACTGAGTCAAAAGGAGTCATCACATATATATATATATATATGATGGCTCCTTTTGACTCAGTTGCACAAACAGCCTTTATGTTATCACCATTAGAGGATGAGTAATACAGATAATTATATATATAAAACTGGGGGGGGGGGGTTGTCAGAGTTCTTATTGAGCAATTATGCCTGAACAGACCCTAGTCTTCCTCTGCTAGAAGGAAATCTTGCCCCAATTTCACATGTGCAAGTGTATTAAAAAAGCAGAGTTTTGAAAACAATGTACTGTAAATCCTGCTAAACAGGAGATGGCATGTGTAGCCTTTCAAACTTGACCAATCCTATAGGCCAGACATGTCCAAAGTCCGGCCCGCGGGCCATTTGCGGCCCGCGGCCCGGTTTAATCCGGCCCTCGAGCAGCCCTCCCTGCTCTATATAAATGCGGCCCTCCCACGGCCCTCCGGCAAGTCCCATGAGAGAGAGAGAGAGAGAGACAGAGACAGAGGCACTTGCACTTGCACTTCTGTCTCTCTCTCTCTCTCTCTCTCTCTCTCTCTCATGGGACTTGCCCCCTCGCAGGGCTCCTCATTGGCCCTGCGCCCTGTTACCCCGCCACCATTGCCCTGTGGTTATAAGTGTCCCGGCAGTTGGGACCCGCCCCTCCCGGAAGTCAATAAATCCTTGGCGGTTCTCCGTCCGGCCGCGGCTTTCCCCGGCCGGCTCCAGCAGTTCC
>NW_015392400.1:4684-6957 GCF_001527695.2 Protobothrops mucrosquamatus | reverse complement strand
AGAGAGAGGGGAGAGGAAAGGGAAAGGAAAGAGAGAGAGAGAGAGAGAGAGGAAAGAGAGGGAGAGGAAAGAGGCATAAAATAATTCATTTGCATTTAATTGTAATGGTTCAAAGAATGTTCGGAAAAATGTTCGGCCCTCCATCACGTTCACTTCATCCAATCTGGCCCTCTTTGAAAAAAGTTTGGACACCCCTGCTATAGGCCCTCCAAGCAGCTGTTCAGGCTTGGTGTAGTGGCAAGATTTAGAAGAAGGCTAAACTTTCATTTATTTGTCAAGGTAAAAGAAGAGAACATGAATCTGACTGCTCTTCAGAACTAGGGGAAGTCAACCTCTGGGTATTATGTATAAGGTTCGGTGACTCAGCTTCCTTCAGAATTCCATTTAGTCCCATTCAGTTCTCTTCCTGATGGGGCAAACCTATCAAGAGGAAGGGTGCATCACAAAATACCAGACTTCAAATGTCAAACCCCACTTCTTACATGTTGCAATTCTGTGACTAGTAGATGATTTCCCTCCAGCTAATGATGTTCAGAGAGAGGAAGAGAAGCTAAATTAGACTATTTATCCAACTGGTTTAACACAGGGGTCCCCAACCCCCAGTTCGTTGCCCAGCACTGGTCCACTGCCTGCCGTCAACTGGTCCATGCAAACAAGTAAGCCCCATCTGCGGAATGCAGGCAGCATACAAAACCAAACCCCCTCCAGTCCACATAAAAAACCTCTTTCCACAGAATCAGTCCCTGGTGCCCAAAAGAATAGACTAGAGCTGGAAGGGACCTTGGAGGTCTTCTAGTCCAGCCCCCTGCTCAAGCAGGAGAACCTATGCCATCTCAGACAAGAGACTGTCTAGCCTCTTCTTAAAAATCTCCAGTGATGGAGCGACCACGATTTCTGGAAGCAAGCTATTCCACTGGTTAATTGTCCTCACTGTCAGGAAGTTTCTCCTTAATTCCAGGTAGCTTCTCTCTTTGATCAGTTTCCAACCATTGTTTCTTGTCCTGCCCTCTGGTGCTTTGGTGAATAACGTGACCCCCCCTCTTCTTTGTGGCAGCCCCTCAAGTACTGGAATACTGCTATCATGTCTCCCCTATTTCTTCTTTTCTTTAGACTAGCCAGACCCAAGTCCTGCAGCCGTTCTTCATATGTTTTAGTCTCCAGGCCTTTGATCATTTTAGTTGCTCTTCTCTGAACTTTTTCCAAGGTCTCAACATCTTTTTTGTGATATGGTGACCAAAACTGGCTGCAGTATTCCAGGTGTGGTCTTACTAGGGTTTTATAAAACAGTACTAACACTTTGCGTGATCTTGATTCTATGCCTCTGTTTATACAACCCAGGATTGTATTAGCTTTTTTTGGCTGCTGCTGCACACTGCTGGTTCATGGTCAAGTGATTATCCACTAGGACTCCAAGGTCCCTCTCACAATTACTGTTTTTAAGCCAGATCTCATCCAGTCTATACTTGTACCTTTGATTTTTATTGCCTAAATGTAAAACTTTGCTTTTCTCCACATTGAAACTCATTTTGTTGGACAGGGGCCATTGTTCAAGTTTGTCAAGATCTTTTTGGATCCTGAGTTTATCTTCTGGAGTGTTGGCTACTCCTGCCAGATTGGTGTCATCTGTGAATTTGATGAGTTCCCCTTCAATTCCCTCATCTAAGTCATTTATGAAGATATTGAAGAGTACTGGGCCTAAGACAGAATCTTGTACTACCCCACTGCTTACTTCTCTCCATGTGGATGTAGTGCCATTGAGGACTACTCATTGAGTACGGTTTGCCAGCCAGCTACAGATCCATCTGGTGGTGATGTTGTCTATTCCACCTTTTTCTAGCTTACCAAGGAGTAGGTTGTGGTCTACTTTATCAAATGCCTTACTGAAGTCTAAGTATACTATATCCACAGTATTTCGCTGGTTTATTATTTTAGTCACTTTATCGAAGAATGAAATAAGATTGGTTTGGCATGATCTGTTTTTAACAAACCTGTGCTGGCTTCTAGTTAATAACTTTGTTTGCTTCTAGTTGTTCTCAGATCTGTTTTTTGATTATCTTTTCCAGGATCTCCGACCGGTTCTCCTCCTACCTCTCCGACCGGTCGCAATCGGTGTTGGCAGGGGGGCAGAGGTCGACCGCGAGGCAACTCACCTGTGGAGTTCCGCAGGGGTCGGTCCTCTCGCCCATGCTGTTTAATATCTATATGAAGCCGCTGGGTGAGATCATCCGTGGGTTTGGAGTGGATTTCCATCAGTACGCTGATGATACACAGCT
>NW_015392400.1:0-4571 GCF_001527695.2 Protobothrops mucrosquamatus | reverse complement strand
GCTGGGTGAGATCATCCGTGGGTTTGGAGTGGATTTCCATCAGTACGCTGATGATACACAGCTGTACATTTCCACCCCAGACCACCCCAACGATGCCGTGGAAATAATGTCCCGGTGTCTGGAAGCTGTGCGGGTCTGGATGGGGAGGAACGGGCTCCAGCTCAACCCATCCAAGACCAAGTGGCTGTGGTTCTCGGCGCCTCGTTTCAGCCAGTTTACTCCATCTTTGGCCATTGGGGGCGAAACACTGGCCCCGGTGGAAAGGGCACGCAACTTGGGCGTCCTCCTGGATACCCGGCTGTCGCTAAATGATCATATGACGGCCGTGGCCAGGGGGGCTTTTTATCAGATACGTCTGATACGCCAGTTGCGCCCTTTCCTGGATCGTGATGCCTTGCGCACACTCACTCAGGCCCTCGTCATCTCGCGCCTAGACTATTGTAACCCCCTCTACATGGGGCTCCCCTTGGGGAGCATCCGGAGGCTCCAGTTGATCCAGAATGCGGCTGCGCAGGGGATTTTTGGGGCTCCTAGGAGCACCCATGTGACACCTCTCCTGCGCGGGCTGCACTGGTTGCCTGTGGCCTTCCGGGTGCGCTTCAAGGTGCTGGTGACCACCTTTAGAGCGCTCCATGACAGTGGACCAGGTTATCTGCAGGACCGCCTTCTGCCACATACCTCCCTTCGACCAGTCCGCTCCCACAGATTAGGCCTCCTCAGGGTGCCGTCGACCGAACAATGCCGGCTGGTGACCCCCAGGGGGAGAGCCTTCTCTGTGGCAGCTCCTACCCTATGGAATGAGCTGCCCCCTGACCTCCGTACAATGGGGGACATACGCCTCTTCCGCCGAGCCCTAAAGACCTATCTGTTCCAAGAGGCCGGTCTGGCATGAATCCGAAATTCTAAAATTTTAAATTGGGTATAATTTTATATTATTATAGTGGGTTTTAGGACAGGACAAATAATTTAATTAGTTTTTAATATTTTTAAATATTATGGTATCGCTGTTTTATTAATGTGCCTGTTCACCGCCCTGAGTCCCGCAAGGGAGAAGGGTGGTATATAAATCAAATAAATTGAAATAAATTGAAATTGAAAATCTTCCCAGACTCATTGGTCTGTAGTTTCCTGGGTCTGTTTTTTTTCTTCTTCTTGAAGATGGGAACCACATCAGCCCTTTTCCAATCCTCAGGTATTTCCCCGTTGCGCCAGGATTTTTGAAAGATATGGTGGGATGGTTCTGAGATAACATCTGCCAGCTCCTTCAGAACTCTGGGATATAATCTGTCGGGTCCCGGTGATTTATATTCGTCAAGGTCGGATTATGTTCTCTTACCATTTTCTTGCTTATTTTAATTTTTGTTTCTAGTTTGTCTTTTGCAGTGGTTTTTTTGGTATGTTGGGCTATAGTTTCTTTTTGTGTGAAGACTGATGCAAAGTATGAGTTAAGCAGCTTTGCTTTCTCCCTATTGCCTATTATTTCCTTGCCATCTTCTCTCTTTAGTGGACCTACAGTTTCCTTGACTTTTTTCTTGTTGTTAATATGTTGGAAGAAACTTTTTTTTTATTATCCTTGATTTCTGTTGCAAGTCTTTGTTCATTCTGAGCCTTTGCTTTCCTGACTTCATCTTTGCATGTTCTGGCTGTCTGCTGATAATCAGCCTTAGTTATGTGCCCCTCTTTCCATTTTTTGTATTTGTCCATTTTGTCTTTCAGTTTGTCAGAGAGATCTTTGTGCAGCCATGCTAGTTTCTTCTTGACTGTCTTGCTTTTCTTTTTCAGTGGCATTGTGCTGGACTGGGCTTTTATGATCACATTTTTCAGAGTTTCCCATGCTTTTGGGGTTGTTTTCCCCTTTAGGATTTTCATCCATGGGATCTTTCCTAGGTTCTCTCTGAGTTTGTTAAAGTTATCTCTTTTGAAGTTTAAGACCCTGGTTGGATTGTTTTCTGTTGCTAGTGTTTGCATTATATTAAATTCCAGTATGATGTGGTCACTTTCACCCAAGGTTCTGGTAACTTCAATTCCCTCTATCACTTCTTCTCTATTAGTAAGAATTAAGTCCACTGTGGCTTTACATCTAGTTCCCTCCTCCACCTTTTGGATGATAAAGTTGTCGGCTAGGTTGGTTAGGAATCTGTTTGATCTCCCACTCGCTGCAGAGTTTGTCTCCCAGTTGATATCTGGATAGTTGAAGTCTCCCATTACTATTGTGGTATGCTTCCTACATACATTTGTTAACTGGTTGGCAAAGAGTTCATCTATTTCTTCTGATTGGTTGGGTGGTCTGTAATATATACCTATGGTAATGTCACTTTTTTCTCTTTTATATTAACCCATATGCATTCTGGAGAGGTTTTATCTTTGATCATGTGCATTTCTGTAGATATGTAGCATTCTCTTACATATAGTGCAACTCCCCCTCCTCTTTTTGTAGACCTGCTTCTTTTGAATAATTTGTATCCATTCATCAGTCCATTCCATTCATGGGTTTCATCCCACCAGGTTTCTGTAATGCCAACTACATACCCTCCCTTGTGTACTATTGCTTCTAGTTCACCCTGTTTGTTCCCCAAGCTTTGAGCATTTGTATATAAGCATTTAAGACTTTTATACCTGTCCGTGGATATGTTTCCTGCATCTCCTGAATGTTGTTTGAGGTTATTTTTTTCTCATCCCAGCCCACCTCATTGTTTGATTTGTTTTCTTGGGATTTATGGTTGGTTTTGTGTTCTAGAGATTCTAAAGATTGGTCACCCTCTCCCCCTCAATTTTAGTTTAAAGTCCTTCTAATGAGTTGGGCCAGTCTTTTTCCGAGTATATTTTTCCCTGTTTTCGTGAGGTGCAGTCCATCCCTTGCCAAGAGTCTTTCGCAAAGGAAATGCAGTCCTTCTTCCGAGTGTGAAGATGGGCTCCAGTACGAAAGCTCGGAAGACAAAACTGCTGGTTCCAGTGACGGACTCAGATTGGATCCTGCAACATTATCCTGGGACACGTATATTTGCCTTCATTCATAAAACTTCATCTGCCTAACTAATTTTTATTTTGACTGATGAAGTTATTTGGATGAGTAATGAAATGTCTCAGATTAACCAACTTTCATCCAGTTACCATGATTTAATCTTTTTAGATAAAGGTAGGATGGAGACCGGCAATGGGGGTCAATTGTGTCTCCTTATTGCAAGATATATAAGATTGAACTTTTAGTCTCTCCATCCGGCCATGGGAATTGCAGTCTACCTTTGTTGGAAAACAAACAAGGCAAATAATCCACACATCTATATCGGCTATTTTTTCCCCTTAATTTACAGGGGCAAATAATAATAATACTATCTCAGTTTTCATAACTTCACATGCAATTTCTGTTACTACTCATTTTGAAATATTTTTGTTTTAAAAAAAAGAGTTGATATCTTATGAATAACGATTTGATATCTAGAGTTATACTGCCCAATATGCTTTTGGACTTGATGCACAAACATTTTTGCAGTCCTACACATGGTGCACCTTTGCAATCTTCCTTCTTCCCTGAGTCCCCTCCTTTTGGGGGGAGGCTCTGCTTTAATTTTTGACTCACTGTGGATTTTTGAGGAACTGAGCCAAGCATGAGTGTAGCCATCCCCCAGCTGGAGGCTCTTCAGATATTTTGGAAGTACAACTAAAATTACTGAGATATTTGGAAAGCAGCAAGCTGGGACAAGCTGCTTTACAGTGGGGACTAGACTCAACAGAGAAATACAGGCAGGACTGCTAAACCATCATGGCTGCCCTTTCCTTTCTTACAGACTTTCTTTTCTTGCTTTCCTTTTAGGACAGACATGTCAAACACAAGGCCCGGGGGCCGAATGCGGCCCGTGAAGTGGTTTCATGTGGCCCGCAAAGCCATCCTGGAAACAGTGAGGGAATGGCCCCCTCTGCCTTGGCCCTGGCCCATACCGGCCAGGAGCCAATATAAAATTTTGTGGTGGCCATCTATGCTGAAACGCATTCAGTCTTAGCTCCATAAGTCACCCCCCTGCATGGCCTGAGAGGAACAGTGAGGCTCCTCCAGTGGACCATGCCTTGGCACTTGCCCTGGTCCCATCCCCTTCTGCCAGAGACCCTCAGATCTATCCCACTCCTGCCCAAGCCCCCACAGGCACCCTTGACGCGAATGATGTAGAGCTGGCCATGCCCACCCAGTAGGCCGTGCCCACCCTGGCCACACCCACCCAGTAGGCCGCACCCACCCTGGCCACACCCACCCAGCCCCCCGCAATGCTGATGCGGCCCTCAATGAAATTGAGTTTGACACCCCTGTTTTAGGACAATCTTTACTGAGGACGCTGCCTCCTACAGGCAGAGAATGTAACAACACCACAGCCATCTTCAATTTTCCAACAATTTCTAATGATGCTGTATTTCTTCAGTCCTTCATTATTTCCTCTTGCTTCCTGAGTTCTAGAAAAGGAAGAGGTTGATTCCTTGTAGTTATAGCCTGAGGTGTTAAAGCAAATTGAATTTAAAGCTGTCACATTACTCAGCTGGCTCTTCTCAGTTATGGATGAGAGAGGAAACTAATTTTCCTTATG
>NW_015392399.1:15721-18459 GCF_001527695.2 Protobothrops mucrosquamatus | reverse complement strand
GTGCTGCCTTCCTGCAGAAGGATCCCTGGATCCCTTCCAAGAAGCTGGGAATCTTTTCAGGCAGAGGGCGCTGTGCACCAGATCTTCTTCTGGACCCCCACCTTCTCCTTCACCTTCTCCTTCGTGGGCCTTTCCTGCTTAGAACACCGGCAGGAGCAGCAGCGGGGAGGAGGCCAGGGAAGAACCACCCAGAAGAAAGACCACGGTTTTGCCTGGAAATCCCTACCAATGAGACGAGGCAACAGCGAACGAACGAGAGCCTCCCATGACTAAATTTCCTTAGGAGGAGAATTCCGACCCAGCAGACCGTAACAATTCTAGGATAAGGTCCTTCCTTCACCCACCCTTAGAAGGACTGCTATTGTTTCTTAATTCACTCAATTAGTTTAAATCCTGCACTGCCTGGGTGGAAGTGGCCGGGCGTCAATTCCAGACGCTATAATCAGACCCTCTGGAAGGGATATAATTGAGCCTTCGGAAGCGTCTCTGGTGTGGGAAGCGCTCAGCTGCAGAAGGTCCAGGAGAAAGCGGGCGATCTGGACCGTTTCCAAGCAGGAGTCCAGCTGGCTCGCAGTGCAGAGATATCCCTTGTCGTTTTGTGGGTGACCTCTGAAGGCTGCCCTGCCCTGCCGGATCTCTTGGTGGCTTTCCATACGATCAGCCACGATCCCCTTCTGGCTGGCTTCAAGGCTCGGGACGGCAGGCAATCTCTTGCGACGGCTCTCTTCCTTCCTCCGTGGCCGGTGCCTGCTGGTGGGGCGGGGGAGGCCTACCGTTCGGCCCCTGTGATGTGGGGTGCTCAGCGCTTGGGACTGCTACATCCCCAGGAAAGCGCTGGGCGAGGCCCTCTGATGGCCCAGGGTGCGGTATTATGACTTCTGCATCTCCACTCCGGGCTCTTCCAGTGCTGGTCCAGGGCCTGGAGGCCGTGAGGGTCTGAGTGGAGAGGAACTGGCTCCAACTCAGCCCAAGGAAGATTGGGGGGAGGGCTTTGGACTTTTTGGACCTGGTGGGGGTGCTATCTTTGATTCTTGAGGGGACTGTACTTTCCCAGACAGAGCTGGTGCACAATTTGGAGGTTCTTCTGAACGTCCAAATCCTGTTCAAGGAGAAGGTGACAGTCGTGGTCGGACATGTCTTGTGTGCCAAATGTATCCATTCCTGGAGCACGAAGTCTTGTCCAAAGTCACTCACGCCTTGGTCACTTCCTGGTTGGACTACTGCAGTGCACTCTACGTGGGGCTGCCCTTGAAGATGATTCAGAAGTTACAACAGGCCCAGAATGCATTTGGAGGATCCTGGCTGAAGATCCTGGTGAAGGATCCTGAGCTGGGCAAACGCAGAGAGGGGGGCGAGGGAGAGCAGCACATCGGGGAGGCAAGCCGAGTGGAGAAAGAGGTCAAAGGGACGGCATGGCCAAATTCGAGGCCTCTGGGCCTTGGGGAGGGCGGACGTTGGCCAGAGAGCTTGGAGTTGAGGCTCTCATACATCCCTTCCAGCTCTAGAAATGAATGTGCTGGGAACAGGCCTGCCCCATCAAACCTGGCTTCACTTTGGAAAACAGCTCTGGGGTGGATCTGCTCAGGCGCCGGCAGCTGTGAAGGTCCGCAAGGGGGTCTCTCTCACACATCCACACCGCAGGGAGGGGAGAGAGCTGTGGGTGGGCTGGGCAAGGGAACCCTGGGGGGGGGCACTGGACAGACCTGGGCAGGCAGAAAGAGGCAGAGAGAGAGAGAGAGAGAGAGAGAGAGAGAGAGAGAGAGAGAGAGAGAGAGAGAGAGAGAGAGAGAGAGAGAGAGAGATATTTGATAGGATATCTGAAGTTCAGGGTTGAACTGGGGGGTCCTTGGTGTTTTCTCAGCTTGGTTGTTTTTTTCTTGCAGGTGTTTCATGAGCCAACTAGGTAACATCATAGTGCTGGAAGGGAGGTGGGCTTGCTTTCTGCTTAAATACCCCACTCCCTTCTAGCACTCATGATTTTACTTAGTGGGGTAGTGAAATATCTGCAAGAAAACAATCAAACTCAGAGAGCACTAAGGAGCCCAGAGAGAAAATTGAAACACACAGCCAGACTTTCCAAATAGACAAGAGGGATGGGAGGAGGAGGAGGAGGAGGAAGAAGAGAGAGAGAGAGAGAGAGAGAGAGAAAGAGAGAGAAGAGAAGAGAAGAGAAAAGAAGAGAAGAGAAGAGAAGAGAAGAGAAGAGAAGAGAAGAGAAGAGAAGAGAAGAGATGGAGGGAGACAGACAGAGACAGAGAGACCACCTGGATCTGGCCCAGGGGGGCCTTAAGCCCTCCTTCTTTCCTAGGTTAAATCCTCCCTCCCTGATTTTTCCCTCCTCCAGGCCCTGAGGTGGGACACACTGTCAAACATGCAAGTCCACCAGTCTCCTGCATGAAGGTTGTGTCCCAAGGTCATCGCAGACTCCGGTTCTCACACCCCTTGCTTGGGCTAACAAGGTTGGCGTCTCTCTGTTTGCCACTATGCACACACACACCACCAGGGGGAGCCCCCTCCCCTCGCCTGTGGAAGGGCTGTCAACGCTCCCTTTCTCAGCTTCCAGAGTAGACCCAGAGGGAGCCCATTTAAAAAGAAAGCCATCCCTCCCTCCCTCCCTTCCTTTCCTTCCTTCCTTTCCTTCCTTCCTTTCCTTCCTTCCTTTCCTTCCTTCCTTCCTTCCTTCCTTCCTTCCTTTCCTTCCTTCCTTCCTTCCCTTCCTTCCTTCCTTTCCTTCCTTC
>NW_015392399.1:11708-13931 GCF_001527695.2 Protobothrops mucrosquamatus | reverse complement strand
CTGGCATCACACCTGGCAGGCTTCCATGCAGACCGGGTGAGGCAGCTGCCCTCGGCCTCACTCCCACCCTCCGAGTCTCTGGGAGACAAGCCGAAGCCTGCTTTGGCCTGCACGGCTGGCAGTCCTGAGGCTCTGCTCCACGTTCCCTGCCTCCTCCTCCTCCTCCTCCTCCTCCAAGAGCCCGGCCGTCTTCTCTGGGGGGGGGGTGTCAGGTGAACGCAGAACAAATGGAGGGATTCCTTGGGAGCGCTTTTCTCACCTCACCTGAAATGGCCTTCTTTGCAGAATCTGTGCCCTGGAAAGGCCACGTGAGGCCACGCAGTCCACCCCTCCTCCGGGCAGGCATCCAAGTGGAAGCCTCCTGGGGAGGACGGCCGGCTAGACTCCGTCTCTCTGGGCCGGGGGCCCCATGGATGAACTGATCTTGCTCTGGAGAAGGTTTCCCTCCCTGCCAATCAGGACTGGCCCTCCAGGGGCTTAACTCCCTTCCCCCTTGTCCTGCTCTCTGGTGATCCTTGCTGTCCTCCTCTGAACCTCTTCCCTGGGCTCAAGGTGACATTTGACCGAGGTTCTCTCTTCCATCGACCTGGCAGGCTGTCAACTCCAGGTGCAGCCATTCAACTCCCGATTGTCCCTGTTGCTTCCTTGCCAAGAATTCCACCGTGCTCGGCCGTTGCGTTCTTCCTTGGGCTTTGTTCTGCCTTTCCAATCTAACCTCTGGGAGGGAATGGGAAGCACCTTCCTCTCCTCCTGTTTTCTTTTCAGAATCAGCAAAGGGGTCAAGCAGGGGATCAGCCTGGAATCGTTAGGAAGACACAAGAGGGCCAGGTCCGATGCCCTTGAATGCCGATGAACTTTATCTGGCCTTTCCCAGTCTGGGAAGATTCCTGTGAAACAGGCTTCAGCAATGAAGTAGCTAGATTAAACCCTACGCAGATGGGCCTGGTTGTTCGGGCCTGACAGAAACTGAGACACCCCCCCCACAGCTGGCTTACTGGGCCTGAGCCGGACTCTACTGAAGGCCAAACACCCTATTTGGAGACTTGCCAGTGTGACCATCTAGCAGCCACCCGGAAGCCATCTCTCTCCCTCTCTCTCTCTCTTTCTTTCTCTTTCTCTTTCTCTCCCTCCCCCCTTTGGAGTTGGAGATTTGGGGGCCGTGGGGGGAAGCCAGATTTCTAGTGCAGAGAAAGAGAGTGAAGACTGCAGCTGTCACCATAGGAACCCCGGTGAATATGCAAACCTGAGTTACCATAGGAACCCGGGCAGCATTGCTCAGCAGCCGATGCTCTGGGGCAAGAGGGCCCAGGGCATGTCAGGATGTCGTCCCCGAGGCTGGCAGACACAGGAAACGTGTCATTGCCCCGTGGATGGATCCAGATGCTTCAGGACTCCTCTCTTCCCTCCTGGGCCACCACCTAAGAGGTGGCCATGATTCATTTGGAAGAGAAGCACCTCTGGTCTTGTGCCCATTTGCGAGGCGTCTTTGGGGCATCTGCCCAGCTGCCTGGAGGAAGGCCAGCTCTGCCTTCAAGACCCCCTTCCCTCCCATCCTTGCCAAGGTTGTCTCTTCATCCGAAAGAGGCTTCTGGTGGGCAACCCCAAAATCTCCAGTAGTCCCTAAGGTTAAAATTAGGATCCTCATCCAGGTCAGAGCAATCCAAGTCAAGCCAGGTGTTTCTCATGAAGGCACCCTACTGCAGTGTTGACTTAAAGTCCCGGCTTCTCCTGGCAAAGAGATGGGTGTGGCCATAAAGTCAAGATGGCAGAGCTTTCATTGTCCTCCCATGGTGGTCAACCCATCTTGATTTTCAGGGCCACACCCTGAGGCACCCCGTTGTATGTAGACCTGAACCTAGGACACCTCTGGGGTCAACCCGTGGGCTTCCCAGAGACCCCCCTGCAGCATTATAGCAGGTGACGTGGACATGGATGGCCATTCACATCTCCTATGAGGTTGACCTACTTCCTAATCCAGCCTGCAGGTTGGACGTTCCCAAGTTGTTTCCCGCCCAACTGGGCCCGGCGGCCCGGCGGCCCGGCGGAGCATCTGGCCCACGAACTTGGCCTATAGACGTGGCGGTGGATTCGGCAAGGGTAGGGGCCGGGGTTCGGCGGTCCGGTGGTTCGGTGGAGGACCCGGCCCAGAGAGCCCGGCCATGGACCTAACCTTAGCGGCCGGTCGTTTTGGCCTATCCCAAGTCTTGAAAAGGGACTTAACCA
>NW_015392399.1:6756-8367 GCF_001527695.2 Protobothrops mucrosquamatus | reverse complement strand
TCAGCAGGCAGGACTGGCCTAGGGGTATTTTAAAGGGGTTTTAAATTAAATTTTTAGTAGAAGCGGCCAAATTTAAATAGTTATTTTTAATCTTTTTAAATTTTGTATTGTATCACTGTTTTAAACTGGCTGTAAGCCGCCCTGAGTCCTCCGGGAGAAGGGCGGGGTATAAATTTAATAAAATCTCAAAATCTCAAATTTGAGATCTCCCAGGGCCAGGAAAGTGCGTATAGTCAAGGCCATGGATTTCCCAGTTGGACTATAAGAAAGGCTGAGCGACAAAGAATTGAGGCCTTTGAACTCTGGTGCTGGAGAAGACTCCTGCGAGTCCCTTGGACTGCAAGGCGTTCAAACCGGTCAGTCCTAGAAGAGATCAACCCCGACTGCTCTTTAGGAGGCCAGATCCTGAAGTGGAAACTCAAGTACTTTGGCCACCTAATGAGAAGGAAGGACTCCCTGGAGAAGAGCCTAATGCTGGGAAAGATGGAGGGCAATAGAAGAAGGGGACGACAGAGAAGGAGGGGGCTGGATGGAGTCATTGAAGCAGAAGGCGTGAACTTAAATGGAGTCCAGAAGATGGTAGAGGACAGGAAGGCCTGGAGGAACGTTGTCCATGGGGTCGCGATGGGTCGGACATGACTTTGCAATTAACAACAACAACAACAAGGCCAGGAAGGTGCCTCCGCCCTCGGGACAGGCATGGAAATCATCCAGTGGTGTCTCCTCTGTGCCAGGTCCAGCTCCTGCCCACTTCTCAGCCCAGCCGGCCTCGCTCACGGGCGAGACACTCTGAGATGTGGCTGTTGGCAGCATCACACAATCATGTCTCCAGGCTTTATGATGGGTTCTGCCAAAATCTGACATTTACTTCCAGTTTTAGCAGGACCATTGGTCTGTTTAACAGATGTGGATTTGCTTGCTGACCATGGAAATCCACTTAACAACCGTCACAAAAAAGAGACTGACCTGTTTTACCACCGTTATGACACACAACCACAGGCTCCATTACAATTATCTCTTGATGACTAACTTTCGAGAGGAAAAAGAGGATGGAGACTCGTCAAAATCTTCCAAGAAGAGATTTAGGATCCGCTGTCTGAAATGATTCCCCTTGCCTCTAAGGCATCAGTGCTTTTTTATTTTAAGGAAATGTTTGCTTCACTTAGAACCCAAATGAATAAAATACATGTTGTCCTCTACTTAGGACCACAACTGAGCCCAACATTTTTGCGGTTTAAGTGAGGCATTTGTTACATGAGTTTCCTCCCCCCATTTTACAACCTTTCTCGCCATTGTGAAGTGAATCACTGCAGTTGATAAGTTAGTAATCTGGTGGTTAAGTGAACCCGGCTCCCCCATGGACTTTGCTCTGGGGAAGGTTGCAAAAGGGGATCATGTGATCCCGGGGACTCCGCGACCGTCATAAATATGAGTCCGCTGCCAAGTGTCTGAATTTGGATCATGTTTGGACCACCTCCCAGCCCCGAAGGCTCACTTCAACTGCCACGTGGGAAGGTCTTCTTCTGACAAACAGTCCTTGCTAGGGTTGCCAGGTGTCCACTATTTGAGTGGACAGTCTACTTTTTTCACATTATGTTCACTATTTTTTTT
>NW_015392399.1:0-3711 GCF_001527695.2 Protobothrops mucrosquamatus | reverse complement strand
ATGATGCATAGACCAAGCAGAACATACAGCAGGCAACCAAGTTCACATATGAAGCCATAAGCTGGTCACTGAAAGAAACTGGCATAATACAAGGTTACTGTTCTACCCTGGCCTGTAGGCTTTTGTCTCCCACTTAATATCTGTGGCATGAAAAATTCATTCATTCATTCATTCATTCATTCATTCATTCATTCATTCATTCACAAATTGAACACATTCACTCAATTTATATGCTGTCCATCTCACTGTTACAGCAACTCTGGGGGGCTTACAAAACGATCCAAACATAAAAGTTAAGAAAGAATAAACCACGACTAAAAAGCAGCAGGACAGGCGACCTGGGGGTTGGGGGTCTCCTCTCTACCCCATCAGCCGCCCCCAGCCTGGAGCAACCCCATCCGGGCACCAGGCCAGGTGGCACAGCCAGATTTTCAGGCTCTTCCGGAAGGAGAAAAGGATTGGGGTCAAGCTCACCTCGGGGGGGGGGGAGGATATTCCAGAGGGCAGGGGCCACAGCAGAAAAGGCTCTTCCCCCGAAATCCTTTGGCCAATGGGAGGCAGGCCTTGCCTGCTGGAAGGAGTGGGGCAGGCTAATCCCACTGGGGCCAGACGAGGCCTCAGATACCCTGACAGCATAAAGCCACACAGGCAGGGCTTTAAAGGGAATAATCTGTAGGAGAAGGACGGACAAAGCCTGGGGCTGGAGTCAAGCAAGGAATCAGCCTGAAATCATTCCATTGACACAAAGTGGTCTAAGACCAGCCCCTCCTGGGTCCTGATCGCTCTCGCCCAGCGCCAATTGAGTGCTGACCCTTAGCTGACCAGATTCTGGTGCATAGACATGAGCAATACATTTTCTTAACTCAAACTTAGCACGCGGTCCTGATTTTTCATGCCTGACATAACCAACATTAGACCCCCATGTTGAATTGGACCTGAAACCAAACTGGCAACCAGAGTGGCTAAGATAAGATATAACCTTGTTTGTTATTTTTTATATGAGCACACTGGCCCAAATGAACAATGAAATCTGTTGCCTCTCTCCAAAGAAAGTATACATATACCCATACCCATACATAACAGACATCTACACATGCTATATACATACAGACATATGTATATATACATATATATACTTATGACCACACACACACACACACATATTAATCACTGTCCATCTTGAATACATAGTGGAAAGAGGAAGCTTGAGAGTTCACAAGGTTGATGCTACATGGAACAAAACTGTGGCTGAATCTGGATGTTCTGCTTCGGATACCACGGAGCCCCCTTCTCCCAGAAGGGAACAAGGAAAACAGGTTGTGAAGAGGGTGTGTGGTGTCCCAGACAATCTTGCGGACCCTGCTCAAGCGACGCTTCTGTGCTATGTCCTGGATGGGAGGGAGGGAACTGCCAATGATCTTTTCTGCCGTCCTCACCACTCTCTGCACCGCCTTCCTGTCTGAAGCAGGGATGCCTCCAAACCAGACCGTGATGCTGTATGATAGGATGCTCTCGATTGTCCCCCTGTAGAAAGTGGTCAGGACAGGGGAAGGAAGATGTGCTTTTCTCGTGCAACGCAGAAAATGCAGGCGCTGCTGTGCCCGCTTCACCAGGGTCTCGCTGTTGGGCGGTCAAGCTGACACAATAGGAGGTGCCACATGTTGCCACATGAGGACCCTCCAGAACTGTCCATGCTGCCACATTCTGGACCAGTTGTGGCTTCCAAACACCCTTCGAGGGTAGCCCCACGTAGAGTGCGTTGCAGTACAAGTAGGCCTAGATCTACAATGTGACTGTTAGTGACTGTTTTAAATTACAACAGCATTGTAAAAAGGGACTTATGACCGTTTCCCCCACTTATGATTGTGGCAGCCTCCCCATGGTCGTGTGACCACATTCAGATGCTTAGAAACTGACTCATAATTTATGACGGTTGCAGCGTCCAGGGGTCACGTGATCCCTTTTGGTGACCTTCTGACAAGCAAAGTCAATGGGGAAGGCAGATTCACTTCACAGCCATGTGACTAACGACCTGAACTGTGGTCGTAAGCCAAGGACTACCTGTAACCCAACCGAGAGACGACCGGGCCGGAGGGATCCCCTGGCCGTGGTGTTGAAATGGATCTGTGGCAGGCTTTGCTGCCCTCAAGGGAGAGATCCAGGGATCCTTTCCCCCCCTCCTCTGCTAATGGGATCGGGAACACCTCCCAGTTACAAGGATAAATGGCTGTGGATATTAGGGACACACATCAGAATGCAGAATCTACCCATCGGCGGCCTTACACCACGTTCAACGGGAGGCAGGAAGACTCAGGCCGGTTGCCATAGAAACCCTTTCATAGCTTCAATTGAAAAAAAAAAGGGGGGGGGAAATCCAGTTATTAAAGGGTCTCCACCCCTGGATTAACAGGAACTAATTAAAGGACGTTGCGGAAGTATCATGACCACACCGAACAGGAAGCAATTACAGGCAGCAGGTAAAAGGGGAACGGGTAGTAATTTCGTGGCAAGCTGTAGACCCCTGCTTTATTGCACTTCCCTTTGAAATGCATAATGAGGAGGAGAGAAGGAAGGATCGGGGTTGCAATAATATTCTAAAATAATCACTCCTCTGATCTGAAAAGCAACAGACACCCGACGACGACGTTTAAAAGGCAGGGAAGGAACTAGCTGGCCGTGATGTGATTTGGATTATTTGCTGAAAGCGAGCATAGAAACCACGATAATTTTGAAATAAAGGCTTTTATTTGGAGATTGTGAAATTCACGAACTGGGTCGTACAATATGCTGCACCCTAAAGCTGGGCCAATAAAACCCAACAGCTGCTGTTTCCAGACACGGCCCTGGGCAAACCAATAAGCCGTAGTCTAGCTTAGAGGTAGGCAACCTTGGCTCTTTTAGGACTCGTGGACTTCAACTCCCAGAATTCCTGAGCCAGCACAGCTGGCTCAGGAATTCTGGGAGTTGAAGTCCACGAGTCCTAAAAGAGCCAAGGTTGCGTTGCCTACCCCTGATTGCTAGCTAGTTTAAGCGTTAGCCCTGGTTCAGATAACAGGCTGAGACGACATCCGGACTTCTGTCAAAGCCCAGCTAAACTCGGGACGGCATCATCAAGCCTCTCGAGAGCTGCCACAGGGAGTCCTCGACTTAACGACCAGAACTGGGACTGGAAATTCTGTTGCTAAGCAAGGCAGCTTTTAAGGGAGTCACACCCGATTTTACCATCTTTTTTTTTTTTTGCACACGTTGTTAAGGGACTCACTGCTGTGGTTAAGCGAATAGTGCAGTCATGAAATGAGTCTAGCTTCTTCCACTGACTTTGCCTGTTAGAAGCCAGTTGGGAAGGTCACAAATGACGATTATATGACCAGGGGACCCTGCAATTGGTGTGTGTGTGTGTGCGTGTGTGTGCATGTCGGTTGCCAAGCACTCAAATTTTGATAAAAAAGAAAGGGAAGGGGAAGGGGAAGGAAGAGAAAGGGGAAACGGAAGGGGAAGGTGAAAGAGAAGGAGAAGGAGAGGAAAGGAAAATAAAAGGAGACAGGGAAGGGAAGGGAAGGGAAGGGAAGGAAAGGACAGAGAAGGGAAGGGAAGGAAGATAAAAGGACAGGGAAGGGAAGGGAAGGAAAGGAAAGGAGAGGAAAGGACAGGGAAGGGAAGGGAAGGGAAGGGAAGGAAAGGGAAGGGAAGGGAAGGGAAGGGAAGGGAAGG
>NW_015392398.1:15671-18483 GCF_001527695.2 Protobothrops mucrosquamatus | reverse complement strand
GGTCCCCGTGATATAAAAAAGATATTGAGACTCTTTTAGAAAGAGTGCAGAGAAGAGCAACGAAGATGATTAGGGGACTGAAGGCTAAAACATATGAATAAAAGTCTCTATCACTGGAGGCTTTTAAATAGAGACTGGACAGCCACTTGGCTGGAAAGGTATAGGGCAGGGGTAGGCAGCCTTGACTCTTTTATGACTCATGGACTTCAACTCCCAGAATTCCTGATCCAGCATGGCTCAGCTTGGAAACCTCTCCCTGTCCCCTCAGCATGGCTGGCTCAGGAATTCTGGGAGTTGAAGTCCATGAGTCATAAAAGAGCCAAGGTTGCCTACCCCTGGCCTAGTAGTATGTTATTATTAAATATCCTAATTCAGGGGTCCCCAACCCTGGCAACTTTAAGACCTGTGAACTTCAACTCCCAGAATTCCCCAGCCAGCCAGAAGGCCCTCAAGACCTTGTTAGGTTAATGGGTCTGAGGCTCTCAAGGAACTGAAACCTTGCTTAGATAGCTCCATTGCTGAGTTGGCTATTATTATTCCCCCTTCGCCTAAGGCCTATCTCTGTTTTATAATATTTACTATTAACATGATTTGTATATGTTTTCTATATCTGCGGTTTTACTCATTATGCATCACCCAGAGTCACCTTTGGAGAGATGGGCAACTATTTAAGATAGATAGATAGATAGATAGATAGATAGATAGATAGATAGATAGATAGATAGATAGATAGATAGATAGATAGATAGATGATAGATAGATAGATAGATAGATAGATAGATAGATAGATAGATAGATAGATAGATAGATAGATAGATAGATAGAACAAAATAATAGCTATGTAAAATGAAAAGTGAAGTTTCTTCTCCTCCTGGTGATTTTATAGACATGTCCATATCATATATTTTTTCAACTAAGATGGACTAACATAATTATTCTCATTGTAACCTAACGTTTTAAGCATCACACTGTAACATTTAGAATAGAATAATCACACTTTTCGGTGACAATACAGGAGAAAGACTAATCAGTGTGGTTGCAGGTCTGTCTGATTTTCCTAATGTATCTGCATCTCTTTTCTCTTCCCCACATGCACACAGATATTCTAATTAGGGTGTAAATTAAAATTCTTTAAGGTGCAAATCGCCTGATTAAAATAGCATTAACATACGTCATCCGAGAGCAACAATTCCATAAATCCTCTGGGATTAAAATCATGTTATTCATCTTATTAATTATTTAGCTAGATCACAGACCTTTTTTTAATTCCTTTGTTGATTGATTGATTGATTGATTGATTGATTGATACACGTCATTAAGTTAGTATGGAATGTTAGCAACGCCTCCGATAGATCATCTCTATAAATACTCTGCCTCAGTCTGGACCGTCAGATCTTCCAATGATGCTACGGTTTCCCCAGTAGCTGTGAGTAGCTTATATGGCTGTCAGAATTGGCCATAAGGAAGGCTGAGTGCTGAAGAATGGATGCTTTCGAATGGTGGTGTTGGAGAAGAAGACCCTGGAGGAAGTCCCTTGGACTGAAAGGAGATCCAGTCCGTCAATCCTAAAGGAAATCAACCCTGACTGCTCTTTGGAAGGACAGAGACTGAAGCTGAAGCTCAAATACTTTGGCCACCAAATGAGAAGAAAAGATTCATTGGAGAAGATCCTGATTGTTGGGAAAGATTGAAGGCAAAAGGAGAAGAGAACGGCAGAGGAGGAGATGGTTAGATAGCGTCATTGATGTAATGAACGTGAATTTGGGCAGACTCCAAGAGGCAATGGAGGACAGGAGGGCCTGACGTGCTGTGATCCATGGAGTTGCGAAGAGCTGGACACGGTTTACTGACCGAACAACAACAAAAACCGGTTGCTGCTGTAACTGAGTCCATCCACCTTGCCTTGATATGTTGCATCATCATAACCCAGGGGTAGGCAACCTTGGCAGTTTTATGACTGGTGGACTTCAACTCCCAGAATTCCTGAGCCAGCCATGCTGAGGGGACAGGGAGAGGTTTCCATGCTGAGCCATACTGGCTCAGGAATTCTGGGAGTTGAAGTCCACGAGTCATAAAAGAGCCAAGGTTGCCTACCCCTGTCATAACCCCTCCAAATTAAGCTTAGCAAGCTAAAGTGTTGGGATTATTTCTGCATCAAATAGCACAGTTTGTTGCAATGGTGTGTGGGACTGACCTTGGGAGAGAGGAAGAAGAGCTGAAGCCTGGACAATGGTCTGATGAATGAAAACTCAAGTCCGAAGGAGGAGGGGGGTGGTGGAGAAAGTGTCTCAGAAGGAACCCTCTCTTAATTTTCAGGAGAGTAAAAATCAAAAAATGGGAGGGCTACTTTCAAACTTGCAAGAGTCTATTAATGCAACCTTATGACAAGAGTTAGCATTCGTGGTTGTGCTTCCGGTCTGAGCTACCTAATATTTGTTGGTGTGTTGTTTTTTTTAAAGGCATTTCAACTTGTGCTACCCGAAGAAGTAAAGCCAGATAGCAGCATTGCTGAAAGATCTCAGACTACTGGACATTTGGTTATCAGCATGCCAAAGGTGAGGCAAAGATTGAACAGAGATATTAAAATGCAGTTTCAACTTTAACCTATTTCCACAAATATCGTCCTTTGCTGCCCTCCCTCCCTCTCTTTCTTCTCCTTCCTTCCCTTCCTTCTCCTATCCCTCCCCTCCTTCCTTCTTTCTTTCCTTCCTTCCTTTTTCTCCTTCCTTTCCTTCCTTTCCTTCCCCTACCCTCCCATCCATCTCTTCCTTCCTTCCTTCCTTCCTTCCTTCCTTCCTTCCTTCCTTCCTTC
>NW_015392398.1:10780-15313 GCF_001527695.2 Protobothrops mucrosquamatus | reverse complement strand
CCTTCACCAACATGTCTCCCTTCCTTCTCTTACCCCTCCCTCCCTCCCATCTCCTTCCTTCCTTCCTTTCCTTCCTTCCCCTACCCTCCTATCTCTCTCCTTCCTTCCTCCCTCCCTCCCTTCCTTCTGTCCTTCCTTCACCCACTCGTCTCCCTTCCTTCTCTTACCCCTCCCTCCCATTTCCTTCCTTCCTCCCTCCCTCCCTCCCTCCTTTTCTGAATTTGTTCTGAAATGTGATCCCTTATCCAAGTTGTATGTAGCCAACTTCCTTCAAGTTTTCGCCATCTGTCTTGTCTTGCTGGGTCCCTCATTAATTCAGGCTGTGCATCTGCAGTGACAGGTTTGCAGCCTCATCAATGGCTGGAACCCTGCCTGAATTTTATTCTTTTGAGCAACATCCCGCTTCTCCAAAACAAATTTCATTTAAAATCCATCCTTATTAGTTTCAGAAGGCCCACTTTGGCAAATCATCGCGAGCACTTTAGAATCCTCTGCAGAGATTTTGAAGATTTTTTCTGACAATTGAATATTCATCCCAGTTGATTTATATTCTGGCTTTTCATCTTTAGAAGGAAGCTTATTCCATTTTTTTTTCTGCCTTATCATGGGATGTGTATATTATTTTCCACCCAGAAAATAGGCCACAAATCCCAAGGGAACGCGTTGTGATGAAACAAGTCCCATGGGGCTTTTTCATTAGCATTTATACCCTCAGAAGGTCTACCTTTGGGAAATCATTGTTGAATTACAGGGAAGAAATTGCCAGTACCGTTTTTTTTCTGCTTATTCACTTGAAAAAGTATTTTAAGGACCATGTGTGGCCAACTAGAAGTTCTCCTTTAGCATGGAATTTTCTTCTACTTTCTTAGGATCCCATTCTTGACTAGAATCTTGTTGAACTTACAGTTGAATTTAAAGTTATTTTATTTATTTATTTATTATTAGGTTTTTATCCCATGTTTATTACTTTATAAGTAACTCAAGGTGGTGAATATACGTAATACTCCATTCTCCTCCTATTTTCCCCAAAGTCACGCAGCCGTCTTTCATGGCTAAGAACAACAGAACAACAGAGTTGGAAGGGACCTTGGAGGTCATCTAGTCCAACCCCCTGCTCAGGCAGGAAACCCTACACCATTTCAGACAAATGGCTGTCCAGTCTCTTCTTAAAAACCTCCAGTGTTGGAGCATTCACCGCTTCTGGAGGCAGGTTGTTTCCAGCCCAAAATATTCCAACTGGCTTTCATGCCTAAGGTGGGATTAGAACTTATAGTCTTCTGGTGATTGGCCCAGAGTCATCCAATCAGCTTTCACGCCTAAGGTAGGACTAGAACTCACAGTCTCCTGGTTTCTAGCCCTGTACCTTAAATATTAGACAACAGTAGCTGTGTTCAGAAGGGATGATGCTAAAATGGAAAAACCATAGGCAGTGAGGCTGCATTGCAAAATCAGCAGAATTTTAACCTGGATGAGATTTTGAATGTAGACATCACTCCTTCGTTCATTCATTCATTCATTCAATTTTTACAGCCACCCAACTCAGCCAAGTGAATCTGGGTGACTTGCAATTCTAAATTATTATTTTTAGCCCAGTCTTGCTTCTACAGAAAAAGCCAAGGAACGAGAGAGATCGTAGCAATGTGTCAGGAAGTTTCTCCTTAGTTCTAAGTTGCTTCTCTCCTTGATCAGTTTCCATCCGTTGCTTCTCGTCCTGCCTTCAGGCGCCTTGGAGAATAGCTTGACTCCTTCTTCTTTGGGGCAGCCCCTGAGATATTGGAAGACTGCTATCATGTCCCCTGTTGTGTCCTGAGCCTGCAGAAGCAGGCTCGGGACGATGCAAGAGTCCCGGGCAATTGCAAAAGCTGTTGGAATTGCCCGGGGATCAGAGGGTATAAATAGAGGCCTGCGTGCCTCTGCTCTTTTTGGTTGTTAGTTGTAGTGAGCGAATAAAGATCTGTTATCACAATGCATTGCTTCCTTCGCCATTATTCTCCGGACGTAACATCCCCCCTCCTCCTTCTCTTTGTTAAACTAGACATACCCAATTCCAGCAACCGTTCCTTACATGTTTTAGCCTCCAGTCCCCTAATCATCTTTGTTGCTCTTCTCTGTACTCTGTACATTCTGAACTATAATGCTCAAGAAGGTTCCTGAGAATACAATGGATAGCCAAGAAGATCAGTTAATAATAAGGGTTCTGAGTATACAGGTATCCAAATAGAAAATATGGACATTTTGAGTAGGTTATTGATCCAGATTCTTAAAAATTAATACTGGAAACACTGTCCCACATATTTGCTTTTTTAAAAAAATCTTCTGTAAAATGGTGTCTGCTAGATTTATAGGATTTCTACTGTTTAATCTGTCATTTTTACTTGGCATCTTCTCTCTGAGTTTTCTTTGATCTTGTCACAAGATCCTTCGTTGTGCAAAAGCTGTATTTTTCCCTATTTTCAGTTTCTAGTTTCCGTTTCTTCTTTCTTTGGGTTTAAAACTGTATTTTTTTTGCCTTTCTGGTGACTTTGTGGTGCCAGAGATTATAGAGAGAATAAATTTTTACATCAGTTAAATGAAAGCTCTTTATGTTTTCCAGACAGACTCCTGTTAAGCCTGAAAATTAATATTCCTTCTTGTCTCAGAGGAAGTGGAAAGGGCAGAAAAAAGTCGTAGATGAATAGAACTAGACACTTTTCATCATTCAGCAAACCAAAAAAACCCAAGATTGTAAAATTTGTGCAGGGAGATATGCTTATATATGTAACCACAAAGCCAATCTAATATTTGTGCCATTCTTGTAAGCATCTTTAGGACTAGGTCAGGGGTAGGCAACCTTGGCTCTTTTATGACTCGTGGACTTCAACTCCCAGAATTCCTGAGCCAGCCATGCTGAGAGGGAAGGGAGAGGTTTCCAAGCTGAGCCATGCTGGCTCAGGAATTCTGGGAGTTGAAGTCCACGAGTCATAAAAGAGCCAAGGTTGCCTACCCCTGGACTAAGTGAAAAGCAGTATTGGAACAGTTTCTTACACTGTTTTATTAACTCAACTTCTATTGATTACATGTGAATGAGTTGCTTTATAAGATCAAAGTAATGATTTTTTTAGTTGAATCCTATTTTTTTTAAAAAAAAAAATTAAGAGTATGCCGAGTTGTAGTTGGGACCTATTGAAGTGTTCATTGGATGAATGCGTTCATTGCCAATCCACTGGAACTTCCTGTTGATTTCAGTAGAAAAAAAATTCACAAAGTAACGTTCAACCAATTGAGAAACAGAACCTAGATCAAATCTGTACCCTGTTATTTTGGGAAAATGCCCACTTCCTTCCTTCCTTCCTTCCTTCCTTCCTTCCTTCCTTCCTTCCTTCCTTCCTTCCTTCCTTCCTTCCTTCCTTCCTCCCTCCCTCCCTCCCTCCCTCCCTCCCACCCACCTTCAGATATTCTATAATTTCATGAATATTCAATTCAATTGTTTAGTACTTCTGGAAATGATTATTGAATTTGTAATCTAGATCTGGAGAATTTTGTATCAGATATAATTCAGACTTAAATAATTTTCATTTCAAGTCTGCATTATAAAGATTTTTCAACCAAATGGAGGAATTCAAATTTCTATGAAGATTTGAAACAGGAAAGCGTTGAGCGTTTCTATGAAGGTCTGACTGAAATAGGTGCCTCTAGAATGGCTTTAATTCTGGCTAGATAGCATTTTATATACTTTTAATATACAAACAATTTGGAAATAATTTTGGAATCATTACATGTTATAGTGTGCTTGTCCCACTCACTCACATGCAATGTTAATTTAGTGGGTTTATTAATATTCCCCAGCAATTCCCTTCACCAAAAACTCAGAACTGCCCCAATTAAGTCCAGCCAAAAGCAGACCAATGCTAGTCCACAGAGAAATGGCCAATGAGTCCACAAGTCACTTGAAAGTTTTCCAAACAAGACAAATCCACCAGGCAAAATTAAATCCACAACACAAGAAGGTGAGAAAAGTCCAGAGTTCACAAGGCACAATCCAAAGTCAAGGCACGGTTGTCAATCCAAAGCAAGGCAGGAATCACAACAACCAGGAAACACACAGCTAGGAAACGAACATGTTGTTCCCAGCATCACCTCCATCTGTCAGCTGTGCTAAATAGCCAGCTTCTGGTGCAACCCATCAAGAGGGATGAGGCTGCCTCCTCACAAATAGTCGGGACGACCTTCGCTGCTCCTGCCTTTTCTCTGCCCTACGTGTTCTTGGATCAGGTGCAGAAGGCAGTTCCTCTTTCCCCATCTGAAGCCTCAGGGCTGTCCTGCTACAGCTGTGCTTCAGCCAAATCCCTCTCAGACAGCTGGTCGTCCAGTTTCTCTCTCATCAACCACTCCCCCTGACTTGGACTCACAGCCCCTTCCTCAGAGCCATTGCCCAATTCCTCTCCTGTCATGCCTGGGACTGGCTCATCCTCCTTCAAAATGACATCCGGAGAGGCATCTGGGGAAGTGTCTGGGGGAGTCATCACATATACAGTATGTAATAAATTCAAATAT
>NW_015392398.1:0-10031 GCF_001527695.2 Protobothrops mucrosquamatus | reverse complement strand
GTAAAAATAATAGTCCTCTGCATGAAACAAACAAAAAAATTATAACAGTTGAATTCGTTTTAGGCTAGCAAATGCCTAGCCTAAAGTGGGGTTTGCTGTCTGTTTATGTATGAGTGGCTTGCCCTGTCGGGGAGTGTTGTTAGCTTGCTTGTCTGAGTTGGTAATTCCTTGATTGGGGATATTGTTTATTTCTAGATTGCTGGTCTAATATTGAACTTGACATTGCTTTCTACTTATCTAGGTGTTGATTGCTGGTGAGGAGGTGTTTTGGTCTTTTTGCTTCCTTTTGGTCTTTCTGATTGTCTCTTTTGAATGATGTGGAGATGTTGTTTATCTCGATGTGCCTGTTGTTGGCTCTTTCCCAAATGAAACAGTCATTGATTCCATGCAGTGTCCTGAATGCCAAACCATGACAACATACTGTATATTTTTAAAATTATGCAAAGTAGGTTGAATCTCACAAAACCTCACGTGAGCAATAATTCTCCTAGTTTTAGCTATCTTGTATAATTTGAGCCATTTTAATGCTCCAGTATTTACAGGAATGAGATAGCCAGGGACATCACATATGTCATACCACTTGTGGAAGCTTCTTGGCTGATCCCTGTCTTCAATCTAAAGTACTTGCTGTAAGATGGACTAATAGTTGCAAGTTTTATTTCAGATGTATTTTAATATTCTTGTATTCAGTCCTCTGTTTTCCTTCGTCCCGGCTCTTGTTGCAAAATTGTGAAAAAGGAAAGGTAGTCTAAAAAACTATTAAAGAATTTACATAGGGACATGGTCTTTTGCGTGCATAGCTGACTTCTGCTTGCACTAATTTTAACTCTTCAAAGTTCTTTGCACAATCTAATTTAGTGGAAGCAATTTTGTTTGGTTTATAATGAATCGAAGTGGTTGTAATGTACTTTCACATGTTAAGAAGGTCGAATAGGTAAGTACCAAAGAGCCCAGTCTTAATTAAAGGCATGATATAAGTATCCAACTATAGTTTTGATGGGAGAGTGTGTGGAATTTCACAGCATCTCATAATCTGCAGAGGATGACTTCTTAGGGGCCTATTAAACAAATGCTCTGGACATTATATTGGCATGCGCTAACATTAGGGATGATATTCAGGGTCCCATTTTGGCTTTCTGATTGTCTCTTTTGAATGATGTGGAGATGTTGTTTATCTCGATGTGCCTGTTGTTGGCTCTTTCCTGAGTGAGGCACTCATTGATTCCATGCAGTGTCCTGAATGCCAAACCATGACAACATACTGTATATTTTTAAAATTATGCAAAATAAGTAGAATCAGTCAGCACCCCCAGAGAAGGAAATATTAAAAGGGCAGAAAAATATATGTTCTCAAAGGATCTTAAAAGAGGCAGAAAAGCATGTCCAGTTTTCTTAATAGCCCCAAGTCTCCCTCCCCCAAGCAGAAATCAGCTCTGTACAAATGCAGATGTAAATAATTCAGGAAGGTTGGAAGCCCCCAGCTAGAAGATTAAGAAGACAAAGACACCTAAAATCTACATATCCCACCCAAAGTCTAAGACAGGACATAATAGGATTAACGCACAGATGCCAAAGGGCACACCCAGACTCAGGTCAGAATACATGACACAGGAAATACAAAGCCTCAAACAGGAACAGGAAACAACTCCAAACAAAAGGCTCCAGAGGGTATAAAAACCCACTCCCTACATGTGCTCTTTCTCTTTTTTCCAGAGCCATCTACCTGTCTGGCTCTCCTCTTCAATAAACTGCAACCTTCTTTCTAAAGCAGTTGCCATGTTTATTCCCAGCTTGGACTGAATCACAATGAAGACTTTTCTTTCAACACTAGGTTTATTTGTTTGCGTCTTCAACTAGTGGGGAGTTGCCAATATGCAAAATATTGACTATAATGAGACCAAAAGCCTCATTATAAAGTAGCAACTTTCTGTATTCCTAATGTTGAATATTGGTCCCTCACTGGTTTTTTGTTACATATGCAATAAATTGCTTTCGTCTCCATATTACAGCATAACATTATTATCTGCTGGGCTCCAGAGTAACAAACAAACAAAAAAGGAGCTGAGATCACTAAAGGGAAGAATGAGTAATAAGCTAATTCAGAGTCACAATACAGTTTTTTTGCAAATGTCTCAGGGAGACAGCAGTTAATTACTTTCCAGGGCTGATAATTTGTACAGCATTTTCTATAATATTAAATTCACTTTATCAAACAGCTTAATAGCAGACCGAGACATAGCTATAGAGAGAGAGATATATAAAAGAATAATCTCCCTGACTCACTAAAAGCCAAGCTAGATACTACTTTAATTGCATGAATTTGGCAATCACTTACATTTTTATTATATAACCCTGAGCATCTTCCTTAGGAAGACTGAGCAATCTCCAAGCTGGAGCAGGGACAGAGGTTAAAAAAAAGAGATGGAAAGGATTAAAGAGAAGATACTGGAGAGAAACAGTTCAAATGGTGGGAAGATGTTTCAACTTTCTTTCTAATTACTTATTCCTTCTGTGGGAAGTCAGCCCCCCAGAGAAGGAAATATTAAAAGGGCAGAAAAATATATTTCCTCAAAGAATCTTAAAGAGGCAGAAAAGCATGCCCAGTTTTTCTTAATAGCCCCAAGTCTCCCTCCCCCAGGCAGAAGCCAGCTCTGTAGAAATGCAGGGTTCTACATTTAGGCAAGAAAAACCAAATGTACAGGTATAGTATAGGGGGTACTTGCTCAATAGTAGTAACTGTGAGAGGGACCTCGGAGTCCTAATGGACGATCACTTGGATATGAGCCAGCAGTGTGCTGCAGCTGCCAAAAAGGCCAACACAGTGCTGGGCTGCATTAACAGAGGGATAGAATCAAGATCACGTGAAGTATTAATACCACTTTACAATGCCTTAGTAAGGCCACACTTGGAATCCTGCATCCAGTTTTGGTCACCATGATGTAAAAAAGATGTTGAGACTCTAGAAAGAGTGCAGAGAAGATCAACAAAGATGATCAGGGGACTGGAGGCCAAAGCATATGAGGAAAGGCTGCTGGAATTGGGTATGTCTAGTTTAACGAAGAGAAGGACGAGGGGGGACATGATAGCAGTGTTCCAATATCTCAGGGGCTGCCACAAAGAAGAGAGAGTCAAGCTATTTTCCAAGGCACCTGAGGCAGGACAAGAAGCAACGGATGGAAACTAATCAAGGAGAGAAGCAACCTAGAACTAAGGAGAAATTTCCTGACAGTTAGAACAATTAACCAGTGGAACAACCTGCCTCCAGAAGTGGTGAATGCTCCAACACTGGAAGTTTTTAAGAAGAGACTGGACAGCCATTTGTCTGAAATGGTATAGGGTTTCCTGCCTGAGCAGGGGGTTGGACTAGATGACCTCCAAGGTCCCTTCCAACTTTATTTTTATTATTTATTATTATTATTATTATTATTATTATTATTATTATTATTATTATTATTATTATTATTATTATTATTATTATTATTATTAAGACAAAGACACCTAAAATCTACATAGCTCACCCAAACTCCAAGAGTCATCAGCCTCAGCCCCAGGGAAACAGGATATGACCTTTGGGACATAATAGGATAAACCCATTACCATCAGAATACCAGAAAGGCACACCCAGACTCAGGTCAGAATATATGACACAGGAAATAGCCTCAAACAGGAACAGGAAACAACTCCAAACAAAAGGCTCCAGAGGGTATAAAAACCCACTCCCTACATGTGCTCTCTTTTTTTCTGCCAGAGCCATCTTTCTGTCTGGCTCTCCTCTTCAATAAACTGCAACCTTCTTCCTAAAGCAATCACCATGTTTATTCCCAGCTTGGACTGAACCAGGATGAAGACTTTTTTTTCAACACTTCAAAGTCTCAGCATTAAATGAAGAACATACTTCTAACAATTCTCACTATTTGGGGAGGGGAGAGAAAAAGAGGGAAGCTAGCACATTTATCGTGCATTTTCAGCAGGTAACAACTGAACTCTTAAGCCTCAACTATGCTGACACAATTAGCCTTAAAAAGACTTTCAGCAAAGTTCCCACAGGGTAGAAGT
The DNA here is from genome assembly GCF_001527695.2 of Protobothrops mucrosquamatus. Lineage (NCBI taxonomy): Eukaryota > Metazoa > Chordata > Lepidosauria > Squamata > Viperidae > Protobothrops > Protobothrops mucrosquamatus. Next base: position 5,975 of record NW_015392398.1, on the reverse strand, counting down.
GACCACCATCCATATCTACACCACCACCACCATAGTTCATCATATAGATATTGACAGGTTTTCCTTGCTTTGCCTTGGTGACCTGTGGTCCAAAGCGCCTATCATCCCCTTCCTGATTCTGATTTACCTGTTCTAGCAATATAAACGGAGTAGCAAAATGAACCCCAAATGTACATACTGATATTAATTTTGGATTCAGTTTTCTGAAGTTGATTGGGTTATGTGAATGGTCTTCATGCAGCAATAGCACTTAGAATTATATACTGCTTCACAATGCTTTATGGCACTCTCTAAGCAGTTTACAGTGTCAGCCTATTGCACCCAACAATCTGGGTCCTCATTTTATCGACCTCGGAAGGATGGAAGGCTGAGTCAACCTTGAGCCGTTCAGGATCGAACTGCTGGCAGTCGGCAGAATTAGCCTGCGATACTGCATTCTAACCTCTGCGCCATCACGGCTCAGTAATACAATGTAATACAGTGTAACTCAGCAATCATGTAACACAGCGATAGCTTTGGGCTCAAGGACGTAGGTGTTCTGGGCTCCTTTTTTTCTATTTGCATCTCTTTCTTGCCTCGCAATTTTTGTTAGGCAGCCATAGTATTATTTGTTCCATTCTTAGCTCTTTGCAGACTTAATCAGTATTTTTCACTTGCCCAGAGCTGGAAGCAGCCAGCATTCTTATGTCATCTGCTGAAGAGCAGAATCATCGTGTCCTGACCACAATCAACCATAGCAGAACCTCATATAAGCAGTCTGAGGAAGCGAAAAGTTGGACGCGAACATGACACAGGTAGTCCTTGACTTATGACCACAATTGAGCCCCACATTTCTGTTGTTAAATGAGACATTTGCTAAGCGAATTTTGACCCACTTTACGACCTCTCTTGCCTCAGCTTTTAAGTGAATCACTGCAGTTGACAAGTTAATAACCCAGTTGTTAAGACAATCTGGCTTCCCCGTTGACTTTGCTTGTCAGAAGGTCGCAAAAAGGGATCACGTGATCTTGGGATACAGCCATGGTCATAAGTATGAGCCAGTTGCCAAGCATCTGAATTTTGATCGCATGATCGTGGGGATGCTGGAAAGGTCGTCCCTCTGAAAAAGGTGATGTCACTTTTTTTCCAGGACCGTTGTAACTTTGAACAGTCACTAAACGAACATATTTGGAAGACTACCTGGACCGGGGAGAGCGGTATGCTATGGGGTTGTGTGAAGTCAGCCCCCCCAGAGAAGGAAATATTAAAAGGGCAGAAAAATATATTTCCTCAAAGGATCTTAAAGAGCAGGAAAGCATGCCCAGTTTTCTTAATAGCCCCAGGTCTCCCTTCCCCAAGCAGAAACCAGCTCTGTAGAGATGCAGATGTAACTCCAGGGAGCTAGGAGATTAAGAAGACAAAGACCTAAAATCTACATACCCCATCCAAACTCTAAGAGTCATCAGCCCCAGGGAAGCAGGATACGACCTTTGGACATAATAGGATTAACCCATCACCATCAGAATACCAGAAAGGCACACTCAGACTCAGGTCAAAGTTCATGCCACAGGAAACAACTCCAAACAAAAGGGTCCAGCGGGTATAAAAACCCACTCCCTACATGTGTTCACTCCTTTTTTTTTCTGCCAGAGCCATCTTCCTGTCTGGCTCTCCTCTTCAATAAACTGCAACCTTCTTTCTAAAGCAGTCGCCATGTTGTTCATCCCCGGCTTGGACTGAACCATGATGAAGACTTTTCTTCCAACAGGGTCGCAAAGAATTGGACACAACTTAGCTACTGAGCAACAACAACAACAAAGGCAAGCCATTAAAACCTGCCTTCTTTAATTTAATCCTGGTAATGAATGTGAATTAGTATAATTTAATATTGGTAACGAATTCTATGCCACTGGATCCAAAACATCTCCAAGCAGCATATTAAACATTCCCTGTGGGTTCCTCCTTTTGATGAACCAGAACAAACTTCTATGGGAAGTCCGGTTACTGTTCCACTGCTGAGGGTACCCTCCTTGGGGTAGGTTTTAAGCAAATCTCTTTTTCTTTCTTTCTTTAGAGAAATATTAAATGGCCTTTTCAGTGACAGCGGTAAGCCGGTGGAGGAAGAGGCTTCAAAGAGGCTTAATGGTAACACACATAACACCCATTTTTGCAAAGAGTTGGGAAGACAGTGACTATTTGCCTTTTGCGGAAGGGCCATTTTCTGCCATTTCAGAAACCATGTTATTAAAGAGCTTAATAGCATGCGAGGCCTAGCTGCGGAGCTTTAAAAATGAATACTCTTCAAAACTTTTTTTGAGCCTGTAATTTCTCACTAAAAGCCAAACTGGTTGTTACGTTAATTGCACGAATTCAGCAAGCATTATGTTAATAGCAACTCTGGGGAAACCCGAGCAATCTCCTGACTAGGTGGGTGGGGATAAAAATAAAATTTAAAAAAAAGAAAAGAAAAAAAAAGATGCTTTTCTTCTTCTCCCGGCCATCTCTTCTCCCTTCCTCCCACCCCACAAAAAAAAATAATCTCTGAAAACGCTTCTATTCTATTCTATTCTATTCTATTCTATTCTATTCTATTCTATTCTATTCCATTCTCTATTCTATTCTATTCTATATTCTATTCCATTCCATTCTCTATTCCATTCTATTCTATTCTATTCTATTCTATTCTATTCCATTCTATTCCATTCTCTATTCTAATTTCTATTCTATTCCATTCTCTATTCTATTCTATTCCATTCCATTCCATTCTAATTTTTATTCTATTCTATTTTATTCTATTCCATTCTCTATTCTAATTTTTATTCTATTCTATTCTATTCTATTCCATTCCATTCTCTATTCTAATTTCTATTCTATTCTATTCCATTCTCTATTCTATTCCATTCCATTCCATTCTAATTTTTATTCTATTCTATTCTATTCTATTCTATTCTATTCTATTCTATTCTATTCCATTCTCTATTCTAATTTTTATTCTATTCTATTCTATTCCATTCCATTCTCTATTCTAATTTCTATTCTATTCTATTCTAATTTTTATTCTATTCCATTCCATTCCATTCTATTCCATTCCATTCCATTCTATTCTATTCTATTCTATTCCATTCTCTATTCTAATTTCTATTCTATTCCATTCTCTATTCTAATTTTTATTCTATTCTATTCTGTTCTTTTCTATTCTATTCTATTCTCTATTCTAATTTCTATTCTATTCTATTCTATTCTATTCTATTCTTCTATTCTCTATTCTAATTTCTATTCTATTCCATTCCATTCTCTATTCTAATTTCTATTCTATTCTATTCTATTCTATTCTATTCTATTCTATTCTATTCTATTCTATTCTCTATTCTAATTTCTATTCAATTCTATTCTATTCAATTCTATTCTATTCTATTCTATTCTATTCTATTCTATTCTATTCTATTCCATTCTCTATTCTAATTTCTATTCTATTCCATTCTCTATTCTAATTTTTATTCTATTCTATTCTGTTCTTTTCTATTCTATTATATTCTCTATTCTATTCTATTCTATTCTATTCTATTCTATTCTATTCTATTCTATTCTATTCTATTCTATTCTTCTATTCTCTATTCTAATTTCTATTCTATTCCATTCCATTCCATTCTCTATTCTAATTTCTATTCTATTCTATTCCATTCTCTATTCTAATTTCTATTCTATTCTATTCCATTCCATTCCATTCCATTCTCTATTCTAATTTCTATTCTATTCTATTCCATTCCATTCCATTCCATTCTCTATTCTAATTTTTATTCTATTCTAATCTATCCTATCCTATCCCAGGGTCATGTGATCGCCATTTACGATCTGCCTTGTGGCCTTCTGATAAGCAAAGTCAATGAGGGAGCCAGATTCACTTAATGACTGCATGAGTCACTTAACAGCTGGAGTGACTCACTTAACAGCCATGGCCAGAGGTCACAAAATGGGGCATGTCCCACTTAACTGCCTTGCTTAGCAATGGAAATTGTGGGATCAGTTGTAGTCAGTAAGTCAAGGACTACCTGTAACACTTTCACAAAAAATACCTGTGGTTGGGAGAGAGAAGGGGAAAAAAAGGTGCTTTTCCTGCTTCTTTCTCTCTCTCGTTGTGATGGTGATTCCGGCTTTCTTTCTTTGGATTTTTTTTTCTCTCTTTTTTTGTAATGGAAATAATGCCAATGAACTGAGTGCAACTAAACATATGTCTTGTCGGTCCCTGACTCCCAAGGTTGTGCTGTGCCAATGGCAAGAAGAACTTCGCCTCTCTTTGATGTGAATCCCATAGATACTACTGGTTTTCATGTCCTCCCTTAATCAGACGATTAGAACAGCTTTTGGCAGATGATTATCACACAGTTAAGAATCTGAAGTTGGCACCTTGGCGAAATGCCGGCTCTCCAATTCTGGGCCAAATGGAAGGTGTTTAGCCAAGGTTCAGGTGCAGGAACTGACCCAGAGCAATCTCCTTGCTGTCTCCTTTAAGAGGCAGAGCAAGAAATGGGCCAAGAAGAGCAAAGTGTCATGGTTCAGATAGATGAAACCCACCCCCAATAAGTTCTCCAATTAGCCTGAAATGCTGCTTTCTCCCCAGCTCCCCAGCCCGCCAAAATATTATCAGTTCGTCCTTGGGTTCCCACAGAGCAGTGTTATTATTATTATGGCTAGCTGAGCTCAAGCACTCACCCCAACCCCCCTTCTGCACCTGATTTCTAAATAGAAGAAAAAGCATGTTAAAAGCAAAGAGAAAATGGCTGCCATTTTCATCCGTTGTCAGAGCGGAAACATCCCACGTTTACAGCATCGACACAAAGCGCGTTGACCCTTTCCTAATTCCGTTTCATTTGGGAGGAAAATAGGAGGAAGGTGTGGCGGATGTGTCCTCCGCTTTGAGTTATTGGTAGAGAAACACTTTGGCCTAGTCAGCAGGGGCAGGCAACCTTGGCTCTTTTATGACTGGTGGACTTCAACTCCCAGAATTCCTGAGCCAGCCATGCTGAGGGGAAAGGGAGAGGTTTCCAAGCTGAGCCATGCTGGCTCAGGCATTCTGGGAGTTGAAGTTCATGAGTCATAAAAGAGCCAAGGTTGCCTACCCCTGGCCTAGTGGTTATGGCACCAGGCTAGCAAGTAGGAGATCATGAGTTCAAGCCTCGGCTTAGCTATGAAAGCCGTCTGGATGCCCTAGGGCCTGTCACTCCCAGCCCAGCACACCTCACAGGGTTGTTGTTGTGGGGAGAATAGGAGGAGGAAGGTGTGCTGGATAGGTTTGCCACCTTGAGTTATTCGTAAAAACAATAAATGTGGAATATGAACCAACACACAAACGAAGGGAAAAACAGTTGTGTTTTAAAGAGAAACCCAGGCAATTGCTTTGCCCAATACCCTCCCACTTTTTGCTTGTTCCAAACAGCTCTATGCAGGATTTTTATTTGTCTCATGGAGGCCACAGCCCATTTTTCGCTGCTTGTAGGCTTCCTGAGCATCAGGCAAGAAAAAGAATTTTGCACGCCTGATATTCCCAAACCGTTGAGGGAAATGACATGTAAGGGAGGAAACACTTTTGGGGAAATGGATAAAGTTTTTTTTTTGTGGGGGGCAAAGCACGGAGAGAAAGGGGTTGGAAAGCAGATTGTTCCTTTCCCTTCCCTCCACCGTTTCCTTCTGCACCCCATTCCCTTAGTTCAGTGGTTCTCAGCCTGTGGTCCGTGGACCTCTGTGCAGGGGGGGGCGGCAATGATGCCATCACAGGGGGTCTGCGAAGGCTTGAAGAAATATGATGATGATGATGATGATGATGATGATAATAATAATAATAATAGTAATAATAGTAATAATAGTAATAATAAAGTTGGAAGGGATCTTGGAGGTCATCTAGTCCAACCCCCTGCTCAGGCAGGAAACCCTAACCATTTTGGACAAATGGCTGTCCAGTGTCTTCTTAAAAACATCCAGTGTTGGAGCATTCACCGCTT
>NW_015392397.1:35328-38421 GCF_001527695.2 Protobothrops mucrosquamatus | reverse complement strand
ATCTCCAGCAGCCCGCTTGCTTCCAGCCCCTGACATAGTGGCTTTCGGCAGTGGGCCTGAACCCAGGAATCAGGCAGTTAGCCAAAGAGGCAGCTGTTCAGCTAAAAAATAGAAAAAGTTGAAATTACTCCAAAGCAAGACTAGAGTGCTATTTAATGCATAAAATGTCTAAAGGCCCTCCTCATTTAATTTTGAATTTTAAATATTTTATTGTTTTAATCTTACCTTGTATTATAATATTTAGACAGTTTTTATGTTGCTATGTATTACTGGCCTAAAACTGCTATGTATTACTGGCCTAAAACTGGCCAGAAGAGGGATTTAAAAAGCCCGACCACAAGGCTTTTGATGGAGAACATGAACAAAAACAGGGATTGTAGCAACATATTTTATTTTAAGAATCGAATTGGGCAACCAATTTGCAAAAGTGCAACTCTAGGCAGCGTACATCAATAAAAATAGAATTTCAAAGTCCTTAATAACAAAACAACCCAAAATCAATAAGAACAAAATAACACTGTTGGGGTCCATCAACACATCTCACATTCTGGTCCCACCAGTCAGGTTTTTCAAAGCCTTTCTCTGAAGCCTATCAGGGTTGGGACCAGTCAAATTTCATGGGTGGGGGGAGCATTTCACCAGTACTAAACTGATACATTAAAAACTGCATAAAAATTAAAATTACAATAAAATTTTAAAAATGCAAGGATTTTTCAAGCACAAACCTGCTACCTCTCTCTCTCTCTCTCTCTCTCTCTATATATATATATATATATATATATATATATATGTATGTATGTATGTATGTATGTATGTATGTATGTATGTATGTGTGTGTGTGTATATATATATATATATATATAAATAAATAAATAAAACAGCTAGTAGGATGGGTGGGTGCTATTAAATACTCTAAGGATGGAGCACAAAATTGGGAATAGTGAAAAGATAAGGAATAAGGGGAACTGCCACCCTTGTAGGGGAGATGGGCAGTATATATGTATGTGTGTATGTATATGTACAAATATGTGTGTGTATGTATATGTATAAATGTGTGTATGTGTGTATGTATATATATGTATATGTAGGTATATATATGTATATATATGTGTGTGCATATGTATGTGTACATGTATGTATGTATGTATGTATACACAAATTTAAATAAACTGGAAGGCTCAGAGATGGGAAAGGGAACTTGGGCGAGAAAAAGGGAATAGGAACAGCCAAGGAGTGTCAAAATCTGGGTTGCTTAAAAAGGAAGGGGGGGACTGACTATTAGCTGCCTTTTCTCCTAACTTTTATATTTCCACCTGGAGTGACACTTCACACCCTGCTTTCCCCAAAGAAGCCCTCGTATCCGCTACAAATGGCAGTTTCAGTCATAACGTGTATTTTAAAATACGGTGCAAGAAGAAACGGTACGTTTGCAGAAAGATAGGCAAGACGGGAGACCTCAGTGAGGAGAGGGAGTAATGGAGAGGGGCGAAAGGAAAGCCTCCGGTGAGGGAGAGGCTGCCCAACCACTCACCGGCCCAGACGGGGATCCCTCTCCTCCATAGCCCTCGGCTCGGTACGACGCTGCCGACAAGCAACGCCACCGCAGCTACCGCGCATGCTCGCCCGACTCCCTTCCCGGAGGCCCAACCTCCGCCTCCGCTCTCAACGGAACTCAACGTCTTCGGCTTCGCTCTGCGCTCAGCAGAGTGCGCAGACGCGGACGCTCGCGCTAGCTAGGCGACCAACGCTCCAACTCTTCGACAACTGTGAGGAAAGTGGGCGGGATTATTATTCTGGAGTTGTTGGAAGAGGGGGACGGGGCAAGAAGGCGATTGGGTAAAGCGCGGAAGAGCTTGCGTTGTGGTCTCCTCTGATTGGAGCCTACGTTGGCGAAGATAGTGTTACCATAGCTACGCTGGCGTATTGGCTCTTTCCTTCTATTGATATTGAGATAGAGATAGAAAATATAGAGACAACCATTCTATTGGACTTTGAGAGGGAGTTAAGTTTTCCCAGCCAGGTAGCAAGAAGAAGATTTGATTATTAAGTGTTAGAGATTTATTCTACGCAGGTTAGGCAAAGAAATGGATTCTTCTTCTTGGCAACCATTCCGGATTTTTTGTTCCTTTCCTCTGTTTTGTCATTATATTCTATCTATTGGAAGTCTTCCGTTTCTTTCACCCCAATGAAAACATCTGCGATTGGCGAAGCGCTCGCTCGTTCTTAGTATACCGCGTTCTGATTGCACAGCTACCGACGGGACCCGGAAAGGCTGGAGCAGGGATTGCCATGGCAACGCGTGCTTTTCCCCACGCCTCGCCGCCCAGCTAGCCGAAATGGGGCCGGAGAGCCTCCAGCCGGTAAAACAGAAATATTAAATTAATAGTTATAAATTGCTGTCTTGGGTAAATTATTTCCTCCGCGGAGATTGTTGTGGCATTTGAGGGACAAACGAGCAAGTTCAACAGATCAAGAATCCCTAGGAAGTTTCACCTGTTGAACGTCTGCCTGCCGTGCAATCTCAAGCTCAATGGACCTCCGTCAAGGAGGAGAAAAAAACATACGCGGGAGAGAGCTACAGCTAAAAACGGCAAAGCTCGAGTCAGTTCCTTGGATGTTTAGGCTATGCTTTACTTAAATTGAATAATTGGGGTTGAAGATCATGACAAGTTGTTTTGTAGCCCTTGCTGTCATTGGGTCCCTTTTGTCTTTACGATTATCCAGTGAAGATATCCAATACAGCCAGCCCTTGACTTATGACCACAATAGTGGCCGTTTTGGTCACCACGATGTAAAAAAGATGCTGAGACTCTAGAAAGAGTGCAGAGAAGAGCAACAAAGATGATTAGGGGACTGGAGGCTAAAACATATAAGGAACGGCTGCTGGAACTGGGTATGTCTAGTTTAACGAAGAGAAGGACGAGGGGGGACATGATAGCAGTGTTCCAATATCTCAGGGGCTGCCACAAAGAAGAGGGAGTCAAGCTATTTTCCAAAGCGCCTGAAGGCAGGACAAGAAGCAATGGGTGGAAACTAACCAAAGAGAGAAGCAACCTAGAACTAAGGAGAAACTTCCTGACAGTTAGAACAATT
>NW_015392397.1:7184-35088 GCF_001527695.2 Protobothrops mucrosquamatus | reverse complement strand
CATGATAGCAGTGTTCCAATATCTCAGGGGCTGCCACAAAGAAGAGGGAGTCAAGCTATTTTCCAAAGCGCCTGAAGGCAGGACAAGAAGCAATGGGTGGAAACTAACCAAAGAGAGAAGCAACCTAGAACTAAGGAGAAACTTCCTGACAGTTAGAACAATTAACCAGTGGAACAACCTGCCTCCAGAAGCGGTGAATACTCCAACACTGGAAGTTTTTAAGAAGAGACTGGACAGCCATTTGTCCGAAATGGTATAGGGTTTCCTGCCTGAGCAGGGGGTTGGACTAGATGACCTCCAAGGTCCCTTCCAACTTTATTATTACTATTATTATTATTACCCACAATTTCTGTTGCTAAGCGAGAGATTTGTTAAGTAAATTTTGCCCAATTTCATGACCTTTCTTGCCTGCCACAGTTGTTAAGTGAACTGCTGCAGTGGTTAAGTCAGTAACAAGTTTGTTAAGCGAATCTGGCTTCCCCATTGACTTCCTTGTCAGAAAGTTACAAAAGTTGATCACATGACCTCAGGACACTGTGACTGTCATGAATATGAGTCGGTTGCCAAGTGTCCGAATTTCGATCATGTGACCATGGGGATGTTGCAACGATCACAAGTGTGGAAAGGGGTCATAAGTCACTTTTTTCAGTGCTCTTCTTGTAACTTTGAACGGTCACTAAATGAATGGTTGTAAGTCAAGGACTACCTGGAGTGGAATTACCAGATATATATCATTTGACATAGCAGTAATAAAATTAATACAGTGTGTTGCAGTAGGCAGCAGGATGGAAATAATTGAAACCTGAGTGGCTAGATATTCTGCAAGTAAACTTGGACACGTCTTCTCCTTATAGCAGACTTGACACATACTTTTTTGAACTACGGCTTGTTGAATAAACCATAGTGCTACAAGTCACATGCTGCTTCTTAGTAGATGTCTGAGAAATATGTGCAAATATAATTAATCACCACAAAGGTGAAGATACATATAAGCTTATGGTTATAGTAGACAATGCTTTTTTGCAATCTATTAAATGATAAATGTTTATCGAATGAAACATGGTTTATAAGACATGAGTGTGTGAATTAAATTTCAGCATTCTACCAATAAAATGTAGCAATTCGTATGCTGATGCTTTTAATAAACAATGAACTAACTTTATTGTGGATTAGACATCACACTATCAGAAAATGTATCTAAAACTGACCTTTTTCTTTCAGCCCAAGCCACATAAGGCAAACATATGTATGTGGTAAGTAGCTTTTCATTCTTGAGATTCAAAAGAGTTATTACATTTCTTGTCTAAGAGCCAGTTACATGTTGATCCATAGAGAGAGGTTCCTTGAATTTCTGGCTGACCGGGCTATATCCTTTATCCACTGTAAGCATCATTAAACTTATTTTGGGCCTTATTTTCAAGAAAACCTGTACAAAATCACACTGCTAGAAACAAAATTGTTTGTGCTACATTAGCAACCCTTAGTTTTTCTCTTTTCTTTTTTTGTGACATTTCAGGAAATATTTAGATGTTCATTCCATGGACCTCGTCAATAATACTGGAACAACTGATGAATTGAAAAGGTGATGGGTGTTCATGAAACATTTCATGACTGGCTTTCTTAATCTCTTTCTAGAACAAACCATGAGAAGCGCACAGAATGAAGATCTGAATAAATTCCTTGCCAGCCTAGTGATTAATAAAACCCTTTTTCATCTATAGCACAACTTATTGTGTATCCATACACAATAAGATGCATAGTTGTTCTCTAGCATTATCTTGCAAAAAAGATTTGAAAATCCCAGCATAATATGGTGCAATAAACAAATTTATCTCCCTCCCCTCATTAACAAAGGAGATAAACCACAGTATAAAAAGTATACATTTATCATTTTGGAGTGGTGGCAGTGAGATTTTAAACTGTGTTCAATTAAACCTAAAAGAAATAGAGATGAAATTATGCCAGTTCTGACCAAATAAACCTACCAGCCTTGCCACAGATGTAGAAGCTTTTTAAAAAGGTTATCAAGTAATGAAAATAGCTGGTAAATGGTTGTGAATGTTCAAGCTGTCATATTTTTCCCAATTTCCCCTACTTTCTGCAGGCTCCTCTCTGACCTCTTTGATCTGAAGGATTTTGAATCAAATCCTCGCTCTGCTATCTTGTTAGATTTGTACTTTTACACCATCCAGTTCAGCCGGGAGCAGGGCTTCAACCGGGAACAAACCGCTGCTTTCTTCTCAATTGTGAAGGATGTGCACGAGGCCTGTGTGGGTAAGGAACTGGGTGTTGAGAAAGACAGAAAAAAAAGAAGGTTGTATGAGTGGAGAAACGTGGGTGAAGAAGATGGAAACCGTATTTATTTAATGACTTGAATAGCTGGACTTTCACGCTGCTTCGGCCCCAAGGTTCTAAGCAACGTATTTCTTTATTTACTTGGAGTTTTAATAGTGCAACAGGGGGTGCGGTAGATATGGGAGAAAATAATAGTTTTTTCAGATGTCCAAATCACATTAAGCTTCTGCAGTTTGGCCTGATCCTGTTTGTCTTAGGCTGGCTGTGGTACCGCCAGTCCCATGTGCTCTTTTTGCCTTTGATGTTATGTGGGCAGAATCGTGAGAAAATGTCTCTGTGAATAAGAGCAGCCAGCAATAGAATTGGAAGGGAAAAGGGTCCCACCAGAGTCAGTGATATGGAGGAACAGGGCAAAGAGAGTCTAGAACTGGAAAGAAGGATGCTGTAAGGTTTTCCACTTAGCCTCACAACTGCCCCAGCATTACTCAGGAATTTAAAAGAGCCAAAGAAACTCCTGAGTCGAGGTTTCAGCAAGCAAACAACTTTTATTTTGATCAAAATAGAGTTGGGTGACCCCCATCTCTCTTCGTGGCTGGTAGAGAGATGAAGGCAACAACCAGAAAAGATGTCTTCCACCTTTTATACCTTTCCAGAACAAAAAGATCAGGTCTTGGTACTAGGCATAAGATGGCACAAAAAAACAATTCCTAGATGATGACTCATACACAGCAACCCAGGCTCCATCCGTAGCTCCTTTCCCCCCTCCCCTTACTGTGCTCTTTTCATATAAGCAATCACCTATACCTAAAGCATGAAGCCCTTATATATATATTTTCCAATATATATATAAAGCATCTGATCAAGCAATTAACTACAAAATAAAGATTACAAAATAACAAAACAATGATTACATGATAACACTATAAGTATCAATATAAAATGGTTACTATATATAAAATAAATGCTAATGTCAAACTTAAACATACTAAAATCATAAGCACAATAAAATCCCTTCAGATGCAGAGGAAAGGAGAGAGGTTGAAGTGGATCTTCTGCTTATTCCTACCATCTGTTTTTGTGCAGAAACACCGCTGCCCAACGTGGAGGAATGCTACAAATATTTCTCCGAACTCCTGTTCTGCCACTCCATTCGGGTGAGTGTGTGAATGCCGGGCAGGCCAAAAGGAGCTTTACGTTTGCTTATCCACATACAGGTAAGTCCTCGACTTTCAGCAGTTCATTTAGTGACCGTTTGGAATTACAACAGCACTGAAAAAAAGTGATTTACGAGCGTTTTTCACCCGTACGACCATTGCAGCATCCCCATGGTCACGTGACCAAAATGCAGACGCTTGGCAACTGACTCGTATCTATGACGGTTGCAGCGTCCTGGGGTTGTGCGATCCTCTTTTGTGACCTTCTGTCAAGCAAAGTCAACGGGGAAGCCAGATTTACTTAACAATCGCGTTACTAAATAACTGCAGTGATTAATTCAGCAACTGTGGCAAGAAAGGTCGTAAAGTGGGGCAAAATTCACATAACGACTGTCTCACCAAACAGAAACTTGGAGCTCAATTGTGGTCATAAGTCGAGGACTACATGTAGTTTGTTTTGAATGAAGCTCCCCTGCAGAGGGCCTTCGTCCCCTCGTGGTTCTTGCAGTGGTTCTACGGCTGTTTTCCTCTTCTCTTTCTCTCTCAGAGACCCCCCTTCAGCATCGACCTCTTCAATCAGGACCAGCTGGTGCTCCTCACCGACTACATGATTAACACTTACTTTCGTCACTACAAACTTTACAAGTATGCTTTCACCCCACAGGTAAGGCAGATTTCCTTCAGCCCAGGCAGTGCTAGGGAAGGGCCGGTGTTCTCTTGCCATTTTCCTGCCCTGGGAAACGAAGAGCATCCCCTCTGGGAATTGGCCCAATTACAAAATGTGATCTCTGACATCGCTTGGCTACTCCTGAGAATTGTATTGCCGCGAGATGAAGCAGCAGCATCTTTATGAAGGGAGCATCAAGCATCCCAAACACAGAGGTTCAAAAAGGCGAAATGCAAGTGTTAGTCCATCACTCTGGGCCACGGGTCAGCCGGAGCCACATGTGGCTCTTTGAGCCTTCTCCTGCGGCTCCCAGCCTCCTCTGCCGTTTGCAGAGAGAGAGACAGAGAGAGGCACTTACACTTCCCTTCTCTCTCTCTCTCTCTCTCTCTCTCTCTCTCTCTCTGTGTGTGTGTGTGTGTGTGTGTGTGTGTGTGTGTGTAAAAAAGAGAGTAGCCTTACGCTGTTCCAATGAGCTGACAAGCTTATTGGGCAGGGCTCCTGCCTTTGCTGCGTCTCTGCAGGAAGCAGGAAGGCAGGAGAGAGCCAGCCCAATAATGTGTGTCAGCTTCTTGGAGAAGAGCCTGAAGCCAGCTTGCCAGGTGAGGAGAAGATCAGAGAGAGGGAGAGAGAGGGGAGGAAGAGAAGGAAAGAGGGAGAAAGAAAAAGAGGGAGAGAGAGAGGGAGAGAGAGAGGGAGGGAGAGAGGGAAAGAGAGGGGGAGAGAAAGAGAAGGAGAGAGAAAAAGAGAGGGAGGGAGGGAGAGAGAAAGAGAGGAAAGAGAGAGGGAGATGAAAGAGAGAGAGAGAGAGGAAAGAAAGAGAGAGAAAGAGGGAGAGGAAAGAGAGAGAGAGAAAAGAGGGAGAGAGGGAGGGAGAGGAAAGAGAGAGAGAGTATTCATGCACAGCAGCCTCTATTTCTTTTTAATTAAACTCTTCAATCAATCTTCCTACCCCTTGCGTGCGCGCACATGTTTTGCGGCTCCCATTGTTTTCTCTGGGAAACGGGTCCAAGTGGCTCTTTGAGTGTTTAAGGTTGCAGACCCCTGCTCTGGGCTCACAACCCCAATTCTGCTTTAAATCAATAGGTGAGGCTGGACATCTCATTCACCTATATTGGGATGCCTGAACCAGAGCCCAAAGAGGAAGGTGAGTGTGGAGGTGGGCCGGGACTCTTTTGCATCTCACTTTTGAGATCTACTGTATTCCACTCCTATTTTTAGTTGGGAGGATGAAAAAAAGGAACAGAGCAGGCTGGGAAGCCTTCTTCCTATAGAGCTAAAACTAGTGAGAATTGGATTGGAAAGATGGCTTAAGAGAGCTTTCCCCCAATCTGATGCCCTCCAAATGTAGTTGTCTTACCAATCCTGTCAGTCAACTGGGCACTGTAATCTAGGGGACAACAGTAGGGAAGATTGATACGCTAACAGTGTTTCTCAACCTTGGCAATTTGAAGACGGGTAGACTTCAACTCCCAGAATTCAACTCCCCCAACGGGTTGGATCTGGAGACATGACATGGGCTTAGGCCAGGGGTAGGCAACCTTGGCTCTTTTATGACTCGTGGACTTCAACTCCCAGAATTCCTGAGCCAGCCATGCTGAGGGGAAAGGGAGAGGTTTCCAAGCTGAGCCAGGCTGGCTCAGGAATTCTGGGAGTTGAAGTCCACGAGTCATAAAAGAGCCAAGGTTGCCTACCCCTGGCTTAGGCCATTGGCCAGCCTAGATATGAATTCCTTTTTCTGAAAGAGGTTTTCAGATGGAGATGGTCTTTCTCAGCTCCATCAGTTTGAGATCCTTTCACTTGGTAATGAACCGTGGACCTCGGGTACGCAAGGTGGGTGTGCTGCCATTGTGGCCTTTCTTCCTTTCAGGGGCAAAGTTTTACAGGACATCACAGGGCCCAAAACTCACCAATAACTCTCCCTTCCAAGCTTGGCTTGCCTAAAACGAGCTACCTTACTACATCAACCAATCGTGTAAAATAATAGGATTAAAAATAAAAAGAGTATTATCTGATCCCCCTTTTCTTCCAGGGCTGCCAAAATATTTGGCATATTTCTCTTTTCTATATAGGAGCTACAGCTGAGAGCGCTGAAATGGGACTGTCTCCTTTACAAGAGGAATTGGAAGAAGCTGGGGCTCCTGCAGAAAGTAAGTTTGGGGGGGGCTTCAGAAGCACAGGGCTTAGGGCTAGTACGGTGTGGCGTAAGAGTTTCGGAGGTGAGCTAAACCGGGTGTCAACGATCCTACTGGACTCCTGGGTCAAGAAGGACGCGAAGGCAACCAGACTCAGGAAGCAGCGGTTTTACTTTAAGTCAGGGCTTTTCAACCTTTTCACCCATTGTACCACTTTTAGGATATGGCAATATCCGAGTACCACCAGTCGCCTAGCAAGGTGTCACAAACTGGATGACCAAAAAAAAAAAAAAAAAAGGAAAAAAGTGATGAAGTTCAGGTAGTCCTCGACTTACAACAGTTTGCTTAGTGACTGTTCGAAGTTACAATGGCACTGAAAAAAGTGCCCCCAAGGCACAGCCGAGCAAGACACCTGCCTGCCCACCCGGCGGTGCTCTTCCTCCTGTCCGAGGTTTTCATTGTTGTGAGCATTTCTGTTGAGGATTGGCAGGGGGTGGGGTGGGGGGTGTTTGGTTTTTATTCCCCCCGTCTGCTGGGTGGTTGCAGCAGGTTTTGGTCACTTCACATGACCCTGGGACACTGTGACCATCATAAATATGAATCAGTTGCCAAGCATCTGGATGTAAATCACAAGACCCTGGAGATACTGCAACATCCCAGCTGATTGGCACTTCTTCAGGGCTCAGCGGAAGCACCAGGATCAGCGCCGAGCTTCAGCTGGAGCTTGGTGCTGATCCTGGCGCTTCCGCTGAGCCCTGACAGCCCTGCAGCTCCAGCCATCTCTCGCTCAGGCTTGTGTGGTGCTGCCACTGGTTCAGCTCATTCCCCTCCCCCGCTACCACTTTTCTAGGATGGTCGCGTATCACCTGCCAGGTGCCAATGTACCACAGGTGGTACCCGTACCACTGGTTGAAAAGCCCTGCTTTAAGGCATCGTTGGCATCAGCACAGAATTATAGCACAAAAGATCCTTGCTGAACAAAGTTCGCGCTGGGAGCAACCGCCTTCCAGCGCAGGTTAAATGCACTTGCTTCAGTGCCACCCCACCTTCCGCCCAAATAGCCAGCAACCCCACCCTCCAATTACCCAGCAACCCCACCCTCCAATCACCCAACCAGCATCCGGCTGTAGTTAGTCCAAAGCGCAGCAGCTGTCCCAGCTTGACCCCCTCCCTCCTGTTTGTCTGCGCGATCTTCAGCCTTCTGGGAAGCCCCGCCCCGACAGCGCGGCACTCCTGCTCGTCAGCTGTCTGGCAGCTGCTCGTCAAGCTGTTCAGGCGTCTCCCCCCGCATGGGCGCGGCTCCCAATGTCGTCCGGCGCTTCGCTCGGCATCCGCCACACGCTAACCGCCCATCAGCTGTCCCGCGGTTCAATCGCCCCTGCCGGAGTATCGCTGCTCAAGCTGCCTCGCCGAGACGGTGAGCTGCGTGGAACCGGTGCTGGCCGTGCTCTCCCCCAACGTGCTGTCCTTCACCTTCCCCCCTCCTGTATGTCGAGCCCGGGAGGGCTGGACACCGGGGCTTTTCAACCAGTGGTACGCGTACCACTGGCGGTACATTGGCACCTGGCAGGTGGTACGCGACCCTGCCTAACCTAGACAAGAGTAGCGGGGGAGGGAATGAGCTAAAGCGGTGCAGCGCCGTGAGAGAGTCCTCAGGAGCTGCAGGGCAGCCGGGCCAAGAAAAAGGCCCCAGGATCAGCATTTCCGGCACACCTGGGAGAGGTAGAAGGAGGAGGGGGCGGGGGAGACAGGAGAGGCTATAAAAGGAGGCAGTTTTGGTTGGAGAGGTAGAGAAAAAAAAAGACTCCAGAGAAAGAGACAGAAAAGGGTTTTGTTAGAGAAGTGGTAAGGAGAAAGAGGGGGGAGAACGCTTTCCGGGAGAAGTGTGTGTGAGAGAAAGAGAGAGCAAGGGGCTCTTGCGAGCGAAGGGTGAAAGAAAAAAAGGAAAAAAGGGAGGGGGAGAAGGGAAAAAGAAAAGGCATTTCTCTGACTTTCTCTGTTGCAGTAGAAGGAAGCATTAATACTGAACCTCAGCTTTGTACTTTTCCAAACTAGCCATTTCTATAACAACAAATGAATCTAAGAGTAAAACCCAAAATCCTTTTTTTTTAGTCATAAAGTTTTTGACCCCTTGCTAAGCCACTGGTGGTACTCGAATATTGTCATGTCCTAAAAGTAGTACAATCTCTGAAAAGGTTGAAAAGCCCCGAGCTAAACAATCCACAGCTTCCTAGATCAGGGCTTTTCAACCTTTTCACCCATTGTACCACTTTTAGGATACGGCAACATCCGAGTACCACCAGTCGCCTAGCGAGGTGTCAAAAACTTGATGACCCCACCCCCCAAAAAAAGGAACAAAGTGATGAAGTACAGGTAGTCCTCGACTTACAACAGTTTGCTTAGTGACTATTCGAAGTTACAATGGCACTGAAAAAAGTGCCCCCCAAGCCACAGCCAAGCAAGGCACCTGCCTGTCTGCCCGGTGGCGCTCTTCCTCCTGTCCGAGGTTTTCATTGTTGTGAGCATGTCTGAGGATTGGCAGTGGGGGTGGGGTGGGGGGGTGTTTGGTTTTTATTCCCCCCATCTGCTGGGTGGTTGCAGCAGGTTTTGGTCACTTCACATGACCCTGGGACACTGTGACCGTCATAAATATGAATCAGTTGCCAAGCATCTGAATGTAAATCACAAGACCCTGGAGAGGCTGCAACATTCCAGCTGATCGGCGCTTCTTCTGGGCTCAGCAGAAGCACCAGGATCAGCGCCGGGCTCCAGCTGGAGCCTGGCGCTGATCCTGGTGCTTCCGCTGAGCCCTGACAGTCCTGAAGAAGCGTTGATCCTGGTGCTTCCACTGAGCCCTGACAGCCCTGCAGCTCCAGCCGTCTCTCACTCAGGCTTGTGTGGTGCTGCCATCGGTTCAGCTCATTCCCCTCCCCTGCTACCACTTTTCTAGGATGGTCACGTACCACCTGCCAGGTGCCAATGTACCACAGGTGGTACCCGTACCACTGGTTGAAAAGCCCTGCCCTAGATTGCCCCCTTGCCATTAATAGCCACTCTCTTTTAGCCTCAGGAGGGAGATAATAGTTCTCTATCTTTTAAATTATAAATGCTAACTAATACATGATTTTGGGCAGTGCGGGACCTGAAGCCTGAGTGGCTAATGGCAGTGCCCCTGCTTATTAGTAATAGGAATAGCCCTTAGACTTATATACCACTTCACAGTGCTTTACAACCCTCTCTCAAGCGGTTTACAGAGCGGGCATGTTGCCCTCCACCAATCTGGGTCTTCATTTTACCCACCTCGGAAGGATGGAAAGCTGAGTCAACCTTGAGCCGGCGAGGATCGAACTGCCGGCAGTCGGCAGCATTAGCCTGCAATGCTGCCTTCTAAACACTGCGCCACCCCCACCCCCCAGGGCTCTTTCTTAGAATTACAATTTCACTCTGCCTCGCCCGTTTATAGGTCCCACGTCTGCACTGCGGGACTTCATTGTCTCACAGCTCAACCAGGAGTTAGCCCAGCTGCGCCTTTCCGTCGACCAGCGTCTAAAAGCCACAGAGGACCAGTTTAACGCCAAGTTGAACCAGGTGGAGAAAGGTTCTGCTGCCAGCAAGGGGGCTGCCAAGGGCAAGAAGAAGTAAGCAGATTAGGAAGGCTGGGGCGCAAGAGGACCGTTGCCTGTCCCAGGGTCATTTCTTTATTTCTGGGGCTTCTGCAGAAAGGGGTCACCACACAAGACCAAGAGAGTTCACAGGGAATGACGGTTGAAATATGGGGGGGGGGGGCAAATGGATTTCTAAAAGGCTTTTGAAAATGTGATAAGGGTTTACAGAAAATCTCTTCTTGAGATGGTAAGGTCATATAGTAAGTAGCAGGAACTGTTGCATAAAGCACGTGATGTTAGGATATTAAAATGTGGTTAAAATATTGTCTACTGTTTTATTAATTTTTTTTCTAGGTCAAAAGTAGCAGCATTATTAAGGTCAAAGGCCAATCTGAGACTGAATACAGGTAGTCCTCGACTTATGTCCCCAGTTGAGCCCAAAATTGCTGTTGCTAAGCAAGGCAGTTGTTAAGTGAGTTTTGCCCCATTTTATGACCTTTTTTGCCACGGTTATTAAGCAAATCTGGCTTTCCCCCCACTGGCTTTGCTTGTTGGAAGCCAGCTGAGGTTACAAATGGTGATCCCGTGATCCCAGGATGCTGCACCCGTCAGAAATACGTGCCATTTGGCAAGCGTCTGAATTCTGATCGTGTAACTACGAGCATGCTGCAGTGGTCGTTAAGTGTGAAAAACAACAAGTCATTTTTTTCAGTGCCGTTGTAACTTTGGAACGGTCACTGAATGAACTGCCAAAGAACACCTTTAAGGATTTATTGAAACCAAATTAATCGAGTCATTCCAATATGATTAGTTCCCATATTTAATTAGAAAACAAACCCTAGAGCAGTGATGGCGAATCTTTTAGAGACTGAGTGCCCAAACTGCAACCCAAAACCCACTTACTTATCACCGGGTGCCAGGTGGGTGTGGCCCACTGGGTGGGCGTGGCTGTGGTGGTCATGGCAGATTGGGTGGGTGTGGTCAAGCTGGGCATGGTCACTTCGATGTTGCTCGTGGGGAGGGACGCCTGTGGGGGCCGGGCAGGGTTGGGGGAGATCCAGGGGGTCTCTGGCAGGTGGGGCAGTGGGCAGGAGGCTCTTTCTGCAGGGTGAGGGGAGGCAGGGCGGGGGTGCCATTGTTGCAGGGCAAGGTGAGGCAGGGGCCAGGACAGCTGCTGCCTGACACCATCGGCCCCCACACAGAGGCCACTGAGCGCATGGGGGCCGACAGTGCCTGTCAGCAGCCACAGCCTGCCGGCCCCTCGACTGGTGCATTCTGGGGCTCCGCAGCTCACCAGCAGCAGTTCAGAGAAGCCGCCTCTGAGCTGGACGGACGGCCGACAGCTGAGGAGGCGATGCAGTGGGTCGTGCCCGGAAAAAGGAGAGCATACGAGGCCAGGAGGGATGGGACGGGGGGAGGGAGGGAAACCAGCCGTGCCGGGATGCATCCGGCCACGTGGGACCTCAGCGAGTTAGTGGACGGCTGATTGAAGAGGGACGGTTGCCATCTCCGGGGCATGGCGCGTGTGCCCACAGAGAGGGCTCCGAGTGCCGCCTCTGGCACGCGTGCCATAGGTTCGCCACCACTGTCCTAGAGAGTCAGTTTGGTGTAGTGGTGTAAAATGCTGGATTAGAAAGGATCAGGAGGTCTTGAATTCTAATCCCCTTTCAGCCATGAAAGCTGGCTGGGTGACTTTTGGGTGTCACACACTCTTAGCCCAACCCCACAGTGTGGTTCTTGTGAAGGAAACAGGAAGTGAGAGCGTTATCTGTATGCTATCTTGCGTTGCACAAGATAGACGGGATATAAATACGTTCAGGTTTTCGCAGGTTTCTGGGGAGCCTGGTGACTTATAGGCTGAGCACTCTTGGCCAACGTAACGCAGCCTGGCTGGGCAAAGAGAAATATTTCTTTCACTAGATTCTGCCTGGAATCTGGCTGTGCCAACTAGACGCCAATGGACTTGGTGTGGTTGTTTTTGGCAAACTTCCCCTGGTCCTATCCCAGTTCCACCCACTCCGTCATTGTGGCCTAAGCATTTTTCCTGGGATATGCCAAATTCGAGATGCGTCGTTCCCTCCCCTTTGGGCAGTGCTTGGGAATTTCTGGGGCCTGGGGCAGAACACGATGGGGGGTAAATGAGCGTGTCTGGCAAGACCCCCATTTCAGCAGGAAATTATTATGAATTCCCGTTCCAAGTCTTGCAATGAAAGGGAAGCCCACGTCGGAAGACAGCTGAGGTCTCATTTCAACTTTTATTATAGTCTGGACAATCGTAAGGTGGGGGGAAGGCAGACAACAACAACAACAAAAAAAAAACCGAGAAGCAGTTCAGCAGGAAGGCCACGTCCACTACCTGATTGCAGCAAAAAGGACAGATGCAAAACCTGATCCCACAACTGATCTCCAGTACTGACCAAATCCAGAGACACGGACTGTTCCTTCAGCCGAAGGGACTGCACTGACGGATGAGACCCCCCTGAACGGTCCTTACAGCGCAAAGGCTACGTCAGGGGCTCCGGGTCTTGCAGCAGAAGCATGTTGCTCTCCCCAGCCCCTCCCTCTGGACCAACACCATTGGTGTGATGTTAGCCCTACCCAGGTCCAGAACAACCTTCCAGGTATAATCGGGGAATCTTGTCCCATCAGTCCGAAATTCAAGGTTCCCCCAAATTCCTGTTCTCTAGAAAGTCAGTCTCTTCCATGCACGAGGAACCCAAAGGAGGACTCTAACCATTGGCTGTCCACCCCTAATGGGGCAAGGATAAGGTTCAGTTCCGTGTACACCCCCTGCCCCTCAGCATCCAGGGATCACCCCGTGCTGTTTCACGGGGACTGGAAGGCATCTCTCTAGTTGAGAGGGTCTTCCACCGCTGACGACGGGGCCTCCTCGCCTTCTGTGCCTAGCAAGACCAACTGGATGGCCTTTGGCATGTTTTCAAAGAGGGCAGCCCGGTTCTGTTGCTCGCCCTTCTTGACCCAGTGCCCGTAGATTCGGAAGGCACAAGCGTCGATCAGCTTGCGCACTCCCTTGAGGGCATAGGGGTCGCACAGCAGCAGCTCCTTTGTGACCGGACGCACTCGCCGATAGCTGGAGTAGATGCGGATGGAAGCCCGCACTGTCCACGCAATGACCTGCCGTGGTAAAAAAAGAAAGACGTCACACCAGGCCACAAGGTGGAGAGCAGAAGGCAAGGACGCTCGTAAGCAAGCATTATCTTAGAAGAGGCCTCTCTTCCCACAGGGTCACAAAAGAGGAAGTGGGACAGGCCATCGATCCACCAAGGGCAGCACTGACGGTGCCGACTAGCAGTACAAGTAGTCCTCAACTTAAAACAGTTCATTTAGTGACCGTCTGAAATGACATCACTGGAAAAAAAGGGACTTACGATCATTTTTTCACGCTTATGACCGCTGCAGCATCCCCACAGTCATGGGATCAAAATTTGGACGCTTGGCAACCGGTTCGTATTTATGACGGTTGCAGCGTCCCGGGATCATGTGGCGATCACCTTTTGCGATCTCTTGACAAGCAAAGTCAAGGGGGGAAACCAGATTCACTTAACAACCCCGGATCACTCGCTTAACAACTGCAGGGATTCACTGAACAAGAAACCTGGCAAGAAACGTTGTAAGAATGGGGCAAAATTCACTTAACAACTGTGTCACCTAGCAACAGAAATTTGGGGCTCAATTGTGGTTGTACGTTGAGGACTACTTGTAGTGCTTCAGGGTATTCATAGAGCAGGGGTGTCAAACTCAATTTCATTGAGGGCCGCATCAGCATTGTGGTTGCCCTCGGGGGGCAGGGGGGCCCAGGGTGGGTGCGACCAGCTCTACATTGTTCGCGTCAAGGGTGCCTGTGGGGGCCTGGGCAGGAGTGGGACAGATCTGAGGGTCTCTGGCAGAAGGGGGTGGGACCAGGGCAGGTGCCAAGGCATAGTCCGTTTCTTCATTCCTCACAAAGGGTGACACCTCCCCAGCATGCACCCAGGGGGCAGGGCCGACGCGGCAGGGGCTGGTTCCTCGCTGTTTCCAGACGGCCTTGTGGAGCTAAGACTGAATGCGTTTCAGCATAGATGGCCACCACAAAATTGTACATTGGCTCCCGGCCGGCCTGGGCCAGGGCCAAGGCAGCGGGGGCCGTTCCCTCACTGTTTCCAGGATGGCCTCGCGGACCGCATCCGGCCCCCGGGCCTTGTGTTTGACATGTCTGTCGTAGAGGCTTCACTCTTCTGCAGTGATTCTCAGCAAGTTGAAGACGTGTGGACTTCACGTCCCACAATCCCCCACCTAGCATACATAGATCTTCAACCCTGCTAAGGTTGAGAAACGCTGCTTTAGAGAGACATCAAGCATCGGGCCTGGAACCTTTTGCATCCAAAGCATGTACTTTTAACATTAAAAAAAACAAACACCAAAATAAGGTCTAGAATAAAATTGTAACTAAAACCTATACACCAGTGTTTCTCAACCTTCACAACTTTAAGATTTGTGGATTTCAACTCCCACCATACTCCAGCCACCCAACTCTGAGGGGGGGGGGGAAACCCGCATGAAGTGAACCATTTTGAAACTGTCTCCTACGCCCAGAAATGTTAGAAGCAGGCATCCTTTCGACCCAAAAACGTTTTATTTTGAGCCTCAGGACATCTGTTTTGCAGTTAAGACATTATATATACACTGACAACATGCCCTTTGGGGAATGAAGAATGGAGTAAAAATGACTTAGATGAATAAATATTTTTTTATTTATTTGTAATTAAATAAGAATATGCCACTTACCCTGAATTTATGGAAGGGGCTGAAATGCCGCTGCTCCTTTCCGTAGCGCTGGAAAAAGGGGTGTTGCAGTGCCTGCTCAGCACTCAATCTTTCGACAGGATCTACCTTCAGCAGTCGGGAGATCTGCCCAAAAAAAAAAGGGGGGGGGTTTCCCCAAGAAGCGTTCTGAGAACACAGGCCTGCTGATGGATTCTGACATGGAAAGGGAGGAATTGAGACGCAATGTGACGATTTAAACGTATATTTATATGATTTTTCCCCCCCTCCCTGTTCTGTATGTCAGGCTAGGCAGGCCAGCATGAGCTACAAAAAAAAACAAAACCCCACAGATAGTCCTTGACTTACGACAAAAATGAAGCTAGCCCATTACGATCATGAGTCATGACGGTCATAAAGTGGGTCACCACATAACTGGACCCATTTTTATGACATTTTTGCAGCAGTCCTAAAGTGACCGCTATGGTCGTAAAGCAAAACCCAGTTCACTATGGCTGTTTTTTGCCAAAAACTGGAAGTAAAAACNGGAGAACCAAACTGATACTGGCCTTCCATGATCATCCGAAGCATCAACATCTGTTTGCGGTGCCAGAAAGGGGGAGAGCCAGCCAGGAGGGTGAAAAAGATGACGCCACAGGCCCAGCTGCAGGGAGGGAGGGAGGTCAATAGTAGAGAATATTTGTAGCACAGGGTGGAACCGTGGAGTCCTTGGCGCTCTCTGAGCTTGGTTGCTTCCTTGCAGACGTTTCATTACCCAACTAATCATCAATACAATCAAGCAGTAAACAGTATCCTAATCAAGGAACCACCGAGGACACTCCCAACAACACTGACAGGGCAAGCCACTTGTATATAAACAACAGGCTCCCTCCCTTCTAGCACTGATGACGTTACCTAGTTGGGCAATGAAACATCTGCAAGAAAACAATCAAGTTCAGAGAGCACCAAGGACCCCAAAAGAGATTATTTTCCAATGACCCACCCTACCTTGGCTGGCAGGTGGGGACAACTGTAGGCCAGAATATCTGGCGCTCAGCAGGTTCGGGAAAGTTCCCTGACCCCCCCCCCCCACTCCATTCCCTAATTATAACTTACAGGTCCACCTCCTTCCCGTAACCAGGATGAGTCTCGTCCATGGAACATTTCAGTATCTCTGGTGCCAGATAGCCTGGGGTACCGCATAACTCTGCAGGGAACAGTCACAGATTCAGAAAAATGCAAATTAGGAGAACTTTTCAGAACAAGAAAAGTGGATGCATAGCGTACGAAAAGACGCCACAGAAACAATGAACTGAGCTTTCCTGCCTGCCCTGTGGCTTAACAGGGGGGCTGCCCCATGGGCCAGGGCAAATGGAAAGGCCCGCCTTCACTGTCTCCACCTCTCCAAAGATGGGCCACCGGATGGGACCCCCGCCTCACCTCGCAGTTTCTCCCCTGGCTCCAAATGGCAGGAGAAGCCAAAATCGGAGAGTTTGATGCTAAGATCATCGTTCATGAGGATGTTCTCCGGTTTGAGGTCTCGATGGATGATGCTATTCTCATGAAGGTAGCTCACGGCTTCCAGGAGGGCTCGCATGACGCATCTGAAAAAAGGCAGAGGGAGGCCCAGTTGTTGCGAGGACCAGGTCTTGGGGCCCTCCACAAAACAGCGAGGAGGAGGGCTCATTAAGTTATGTGGTAAAAACATTCCACTACTCTAGGGCCAGCAGAAGACCGCCGGTTTTTACCTGGTCTCCTTTTCACCGAGGGTTACCTTCTCTGTAAGGTAGTCAAAAAGCTCACCTCGCCTCATCCTGCAGGGAAAACATAAATTAGGGACTAGGAGCAGAATCAGATTACTTCGGTTATGCTGTCTTTCTCATATTTATTTATTATATTTAGCGTACGGCTCTCTTTTTCATAATTACAATTTAATTTAGGATTGGCGACATTTAAGATGAGTGTATTTCAACTCCCAGAATTCCCCAGCCAGCATATCATTTTATTTCACAGAGTGAATCAACCCCTTGATTTCCCCCCCCCCCCCCATTTTCAAAGGTTTGCTACTTACAAATCAAAGACTAGGAACATGAAGGTGGATGTCTCATAGGAATCTATAAGAGTAACTGGAGAAAAAAAGAAGAATTGTCCCTTATATCAGTGATGGTGAACCTTTTAGACTCCGAGTGCCCAAACTGCAACCCAAAACCCACTTATGCATCATTGAGTGCCGGGTGGATGTGGCCCATTGGCTGGGTGTGGCCCATTGGCTGGGCATGGCTGCGGTGGTAACGGAAGAATGGGTGGGACTAAAAAGTTCATTCAATTCCAACTTTGCAAGATCTTTTTTTTTCCCCACAAGTTGAAATTGATTGATTGAACTTTTTTTTTTTTTTGCACACGGCGGCGGAGGTCTAAAGCGAAAAGGTTTTATAAAACCCAGATGAAGGCCTAGGACTGGGGCAACGGCACGCGTGCCCACAGAGAGGGCTCTGAGTGCCGCCTCTGGCACCCGTGCCATAGGTTCGCCACCACTGCCTTATATCGTAATTGCTTCAGTATTTATAAAATGGCACTTGTGTCTAATGGCAGAATACAAATGTGGAGCCCTCAATTAATGACCCACAAGCCCAGAATTTTGATTGCAAGTCATTGCGGCCATTAAGTGGGTAACCACGCGACCGGATTTGATTTTATGACTGCTTACAAGTCACTGTGGGCATCAAGCAAATCACATGGTCATTAAGGGAATCCATTCTCCCAAATAGGTGGTTTTTACTGGAAACCAACAAAAATGCTAGAAAAGGCAACCCCCCCCCAAAAATAGATACTCCAAATGGTGGTCATGTGATTGTGGGATGCTGCAACTGGTCATAAATGCAAACAGATTGTCAAGGGCCCAAAATGCAATCACAGGACCGAAGGGGGCTGGCACAACAGCTTCCCCCCAAGACCAACCTTTCCTTTTGATTAGTGCCAATCATTTTATTTCTTTAGCTGATAAATTTATACCCATATTTTCCCATCCAATAGTGCTTGGTTAATAAAAATATATAAGGCAGCAATGAAGCACAACTTTTTCAAAAGAAAGCTGTATAAATAGAATCCATGAATCGACCTCTTAGAACAGTGATGGCGAACCTTTTAGAGACTGAGTGCCCAAACTCCAACCCAAAACCTACTTATGCATCTTCGGGTGCCAGGTGGGTGTGGTCCATTGTGTGGGTGTGGCCCATTGTGTGGGTGTGGTCCATTGGGTGGTGTGGCTGCTGTGGTAACAGCAGACTGGGTGGGACTAAAAAGTTCAATCAATCAATTCCAACTTTGCAAGATCTTTTTTTTTTCCTGCGAGAAGTTGAAATTGACTGATTGATTGAACCTTTTTTTTTGTACACAGCGGCGGAGGCCTAAAGCGAAAAGGTTTTATAAAACCCAGCTGAAGGCCTAGGACTGGGGCGATGGCGCGTGTGCCCACATAGAGGGCTCTGAGTGCCGCCTCTGGCACCCGTGCCATAGGTTCGCCACCATTGTCTTAGAACCACCACAATCTCTTTGTAGGATGCTACCCGTGATTACACCAACAATTTAAGGAGTCAGCAGAATCCGTTGATACAATGCAGAACTGTGCAGGAGCAGACTGCTCAATAATTGTGATTTTAGAAACAGCAAGGAACAAGCACAAAGTTATTTGGAGGGGGGAGTTTTTTGTTTTACTTATTTTGTCCCTGCCTTTATTAATCAAGTCATGATTAATCAGAAGAGAGGGGAAGCATCACCCAAGCAGAATGACATCAGCAAAAATGGAACGGACAGGGAAGAATCAAAAAAGGACATTCACTGACAGACCCAGTTTGATCTAATGGTTGAAGCACCAGACTAGAAACCAGGAGATTGTGAGTTCTGGTTCCGCCTCTGGCATGAAGACTGGCTGGGTGACTTTGAACCAATCACTAGGAGACTGTGAGTTCTAATCCCGCCTTAGACACGAAAGCTGGTTGGGTAATTTTGGACCAATTACCAGGCGAATGAGCTCTAGTCCCATCTTAGGTACGAAAATTGGTTGGGTGACTTTTGGCCAGTCATTCTCTCTCTGCCCTACCTGCCTCACAGGATTGTTGTTGTGGAGAAAATAGGAGGAGGGAGGAGTATAGGCAGTCCTCGACTTATGACCACAACTGAGCCCAAAATTTACATTGCTAAGTGGAGACATTTGTTAAGTGAATTTTTGCCTCATTTTACAACCTTTCTTCCCAGAGTTCTTAAATGAATCGTTGCAGTTGTTAAGTTAGTAACACGGTTAAGTGGCTTCCCCACTGACTTTGCTGGTCAGAAGGTCGCAAAAGGTGATCACATGACCATGGGACACTGCGACTGTCATAAATATGACTCAGTTGTCAAGCCTCTGAATTTTGATCACATGACCGCGGGGAGGCTACAGCAGTCATAAGTGTGAAAAATGGTCATACGTCATTTTTTTCAGAGCCATTGTAACTTTGAACGGTCACTAAACAAACTGTTGTAAGTCAAGGACTACCTGTATTATGTACGTTCGCTACCTTTTGTTACCTCTAAAGCAGGGGTCCCCAACCCCCAGTCTGTGGACCGGTACCGGGCCATGGCATGCCAGCAACCGGTCCGCACAAACAAGCAAAGCCCCATCTGCGGGATGCAGGCAGCACACAAAACCACGCACCCTCTGGTCTGCGGAAAAACCTCTCTCCACCGAACCGGTCCCTGGTGCCCAAAAGGTTGAGGGCCTCTGCTCTAAAGTAATAAAGGCGGGATAAAAATCAAATAAATAAATTTGCCGTAGAAAGAGATGCTAAGAGATGGGACAGCCACTCACTGATGAAAGGGTGACCGGAGACCTGGCGCAGGATGGTAATTTCTTTGCTGGTGGACAAGCGGACTTCTTCCAGCTGCTGCGGGGTCATGCGCTCCGGGGTTACCTCAATAATTTTTACTGCATACTCCTGGCCCGTCTGCTTGTGTATACATCGCCGGACCACACTGCTTACGCCTCTGCGAGTGGGATGAGAATGTACAGGAGAATCAAGTTTCGAGAAACACTAATGTCCCAGGCAGGAAAAATAAATAGAAGAATGTTTCCATCCCTCCGAACCATTCTATTGCGTCACGTCCCTTCTCCCTTCTAGCCTCACCTGCCAATAACATCCTTGGGGTCGTATTTCTGGTAGAACTCCTTGGCACCAGCCCAGTCTGGAAGCTCGTCATCCAGGCCCACGTCTCGCGTCATTTTACTGCAAGGCTGGTAAACCGCAAGTACCGGTTCAGCTTCTGAAATGCACAAAGAGGCAAAAGGAGACCTGTGTCAAAGCGCTGGACGCTCTCTGGACTCAGCTGCTCCCTGATCTGCATGCACACGTCCGAGAGGAGACCTAGACGGGGAAATCAACCTACGTGATGGCAGCCTCAGGCCGAGACATTCCAATCCACACATGGCTTTCGTGGTGGACTTCATGGAAAAGACAAAGGAAAAGGACTTAAATTGGACCGAGGGAGACTAATCCCCTCTCTGAAAATTTCACTCAGTGGCAGGATGGATTTCAAGACACATTGTAGCCATCAAGATGCTCTCCCCTACAGTCAAATGGAGCTGTAATTCCTCCTTTGGATTTATGAACAAATAAAAAAATCAATCAATCAACATTTTGCAACCTTGTGCTACAATGGGGTAGATTCCCCATTCCTGTGAGCAAATCAGGGCAAAATAAAAAGCCTGATGCATCCCACCACCCACCCATCCCTCAGAGAGCAAAACTGCCACAAAGATTTGACACACAATCCATAAACAGTATAGGAAATAATGGGATTAGAGGCATGACCAAGCAAAGATATCCCTTTAGAATATTCCACATATACATCAGCCTCTACAATTCCGCATTTTGCCCACAGTCACACCTTCTTCCTACGCCTGCTTTTCCATCCCAGTGGAATCCTTCACTCCTAAACCTCGAAGACTCATTTCAGAGCCTCGTTTTAGCCTCATCACAATCTTATAATCTGAATCCAGATCTCCCTTCAATAAGGGTGTAAAACTTGCAGATGTTTGCCTAGAAATATAAATGTCATAAATTTCAACTGAAATGGGATTTTTTTTTTCAAGTAAAGAAGCATTAAGCCTGACAGTATATTCAGTGAGGGATCCTTGGTGGTCTCTGAGCTTGCAGATGTTTCATTACCCAAACTAGGTAACATCATCACTGATTATGTTATGTAGTTTGGGCAATGAAGCATCTGCAAGAAAACAATCAAGTTCAGAGACCACCAAGGACTCTTCATTTCAACGCTGAGCTACAAATATTCTCCTTTATTGGTATTTTAATAGCATGGTAAATCATTTGGCACTGAGAACATTCCACTTACTAGGCTGGCTTTCTCATCCTCGTGCCCTCTGGGGTGTTAGACAATAACTGTAACTGTCAGAATTCAAATATCCATTTTTCACACTTGCTAAGAAATCTATGAATTGTAGTCCAAGATTTCCAAATAATACCAAGAAAAAGGGGGGTTATCCCAAGGCATTCATTGGTTGCGCTGCTGAATCTACAGGCCGAAATTCTCCACAATTTAGTATTAAAAGGGCATTAGAAGGGCATCTTCCATCTCTAAGCACTACTGAGGGGTTTGATAAGAAATGATAGCAAGAAACCCGCTTTTAGGGTCTAGATTCGGTACATAAAGGTACGTCAAAGTATATAAAATCCACAGGCTTTTATCTATGCCTTATCACAGACACACAAACACACACAGATTTGGAGATCTGCCACTTTTTGCAGCACTTGGACCTTGCTTTCTAGGCATATCTATGTTACCGGCCTACCTTCCAAGGTTGTTGCAAAAATTACTCAGAAATCAGATATCACGCGTGCAGCCATCGGAGCACCTAAGACATAACACAGAAAGCGCTGATTATGCTACAAAACGGGCAGAGGCTGCCCTGCGGCGAAAGCTTCCTCCTCCACCCGAGTCGCTCAGGCACGACAGAAATGCACTCTGCATGTTCTCAGAAACTAGAGGTTTACATTTCAGGACCGTGGCCTAGCACCGGCAATAGATTCCGGGGTTGAGTGGTTCTGGGTCCCGCGATGCCACCAACCATTACCCGCCTATCTTAGCTTATAAGCGCGGTCCGCTCACCTCTTTCTCTCGCCTCTGCAGGGGGATCCCCTGTTACGTAATCGACTCCCGCGCTTCCCGCACAAAAGGGCGCCCCGAGATCCTTACCCGGCGGCGCCTCCGCTTCAATTGACTGAATGACCCCCCCAACGATAGCCGGCGACTCCCGGGCCCCGCCCCTTCGATCTGATTGGTTCGCGCTCCTTCAATGCCCCCGGGGAGTGACCAGAGCGACCAAAGGGATCCGTCCAGACCGGCGAGAGCAGCGCCCAGTGGCCAGACGAACAGAGGGGGAAGGGAGGCGGGCTGTCGAAAGGCAGAAGCGAATCAAATAAAGAAGAAGAAGAAGAAGAAACAGAGGAGCGGGGATTAAAAGAGGAAGCGCCGTTTCCTACCCGCCACAGGAGAAAGCTCAGCCAATCAGAACGGAAGGTTGCAAGTGTCAGGCGGATGAACCAATCGCCTGCTGGATTTGGATAAGGGAGCGAGAGGAGAGCGGCTCGGTAAACAAACTTTGGATAAAATTAGCCAATCGCGAAAGGGAAGGGGCGGGTGCTTTGCGCGAAAGGGTTATTCTAGGTTTCACAATCGCCAAAGCAAAGGTCGAGAGGCGGTGGCGGGCGAATTCTCCCACGCCTTTCTTTAAGGCTTGGTCACGTGACCAACACAGGGCAGTGTTACTACACAACACACACACACACACACATATACAGGAAAGGTACACATCCCGCCCTAGCCGGACCCTCCGCCCGCAGTGCACGAACCTCACGACCTTCTGAAGTAGATTAGGATGGGCAGCTCAAGGTCATGCCCGCTTGCCACGGATCAGCAGCGATTTAAATCTGGGTTTCCTGTTTGATCCGGCCGACTTTCTTCCACTTTATGCTATGCCACTGTGTTGGAGCGGCCCTTGCGTGTTGTTTGGGAATTATGGGAGTTGCAGTCCTAACACATCTAGAGGGCATCAAGGCTGGGGAAGAGCGCTCTAACCACTACACCTCAGTCCTTAGAAAAGCTATGTTGCTATTTTTAATCGTTTTTCATCCAAAAGAGGTTTCTGCTTTCCCGCTTTATCTGTACAACCAGGGCTTTTCAACCTTTTCACCCATTGGTACCACTTTTAGGATATGGCAATATCCGAGTACCACCAGTCGCCTAGCAAGGTGTCAAAAACATGATGACAAAAAAAAAAAGGAAATAAGTGATAAAGTACAGGTAGTCCTCGACTTACAACAGTTCGCTTAGTGACTGTTCGAAGTTACAACGGCACAGAAAAAGTGCCCCGCAAGCCACAGCCGAGCAAGACACCTGCCTGCCCACCTGGTGGTGCTCTTCCTCCTGTCCAAGGTTTTCATTGTTGTGAGCATTTCTGTTGAGGATTGGCAGTGGGGGGGTGGGGGGAGTGTTTGGTTTTTATTCCCCCCGTCTGCTGGGTGGTTGCAGCAAGTTTTGGTCACTTCACATGACGGTGGGACACTGTGACCGTCATAAATATGAATCAGTTGCCACGCATCTGAATGTAAATCACAAGACCCTGGAGATGCTGTAACATTCCAGCTGATCGGCACTTCTTCTGGGCTCAGCAGAAGCGCCAAGATCAGCGCCGAGCTCCAGCTGGAGCCTGGCGCTGATCCTGGCGCTTCCGCTGAGCCCTGACAGCCCTGCAGCTCCAGCCATCTCTCACTGAGGCTTGTGCGGTGCTGCCACCGGTTCAGCTCATTCCCCTCCCCCGCTACCACTTTTCTAGGATGGTCACGTACCACCTGCCAGGTGCCAATGTACCACAGGTGGTACCCGTACCACTGGTTGAAAAGCCCTGTGTACAATAACCCTCTGAGGTGGACCAGGACTAAGAGAATTAATGACTGGTCTGAGGTCACTTGAGGGGCTTTATAGATGGGGCAGGATTTGAAGCCAACTCTCCCTCCCCCCTCCAACACAAGCTTTGATTCCGCCTTGATCTTTAGGCTGCCTTCTGTGCCCAACCTTGCCATCTGTGATATCCACAAGAGGTAAAAAAAAAAAAAAAAAGTGCCGAAATAACCCCTGATTAAGATACAGAGCTTTCTGCCCCCTCCTTCAAAGGCAAACTACTTTTGATACTGTGGGAAGAATCCAGAGAAAGAAATATTTTGGGAAATATTAAAAAGGCAGAATATATTTCCCCAAAGGATCTTAAAGGCAGAAACCACCACCACCACCCCCAGTCTCTCTGCCCCAAACAGAAACCAGGTCTGCAGAAATGCAGATGTGATAATCTTGTCAGAAAGATTAGAGCCAGGAAACTGGGATTAGAAAAAGATCTCTAGAATCAACAATCCCTCACAACAGTCATCAGCCAGAGCCCCAGGGAAGCAGGATATGACCTTTGGGACATAATAGGATTAACCCACCACCATCAGAATACCAGAAAGGCACACTCAGACTCAAGTCAAAGTACATGACACAAGAAATACAAAGCCTCAAACAGGAAGAACTCCAAACAAAAGCCCAAGAAGGTATAAAAACTCACCACTCCCAGCCACATGTGGTCAGTTCTTCCCAGAGCCATCTTTCTGTCTGGCTCTCCTCTTCAATAAACCACAACCTTCTTTCTAAAACAATCTCCATTTTGTTTATTCCCAGCTTGGACTGGACCCCGGTGAAGATTTTTCTTTCAACAGTACAAAGGGAGGGTTTCCTTGTGCTCAGATCAGATGGTTTGGATTGAAGCTAATTATAACTTCATGACACAATACAAGTCATCTGTGTGCCAGATAATTTGACTGACTTTTTCCAAACTCAACCACTTTCACTGTCAGGGGATTTCTATAATAGGTATATATTTTTTTCCACCAGGAAAGAACATTTCATGAAACAGAAATACAAATATTTCAGTCAAGTATAGGTGCTTCTGGGAATCCGCATCACATGGCAATCCTGGCTAGGAATGATGGGAAGGGTAGTCCAACATCTGGAATACATCAAATGGAGAAGGATGGTAACAGATGAAATCAGCTGGGCTTCTTACGTCAAGGAGAACAAATCCTTCTACATTCTCTGTAAAAAAAATATATATGATGTCCACCATTTTTCCCCTTCATGAAGCCAACTCAACGAAGGAAGTGCCATCACAAAAAATGCTTCAGTGCCAGCTGAAGAAACCACAGTAGTCAACATGGATTCTGGAAGTCCAAAGTCACCGATCGATGTGGCTCATCATTCTGCTTTAGATATGAGGTAAGACAGGAGGACTAGTAACATGGGGGTCAGAATAAGAAGGGAAACCCAGACAATGATACTCAGGCAAGACATACGCCGAGACTTCTGAGCCCAGTGAAGTGCTGCATTCTGGGAATGGGCCTTTTGCTTCTCATTAGCCTAAAGACGCAAAGAACAACTTTGTTATTCACTCTGAATGTAGAATAAGGACACCAGAAAGCATTAGTTTTAAGGGAAAAAAATTCTTAGCCTAACTTTTCATACATTGTATGTAGATTACCTGCTGAAATGCTCGATATAGGTCTCAGAATTCTTGCCTTCTCTTCCCTAGTGAATTGCCATGTTTGTAAAACACACTGAATCACAAATGGTCCATTCGCACGTCAGCTGAGCATGCTGGATCAGAGCCTATGCTTAGTTTATGACTCCTTGTATCATCAGAATCAAAACACTGGATTCAATCAGGGAATTTTCACTCAGTTAACCATAGGTAACCATGTCATGCAGATGTCCTTGGCCTGTATTTCTGCATATTGATCCTAAATCTAGAGTCCAGATAAACACACAAAGCTCGATAGGGCAAGGGCCTCTTTTTTTTCTCAGGTAAGATATCAAAATATGAGGTTGAAGGTTAGTTCTCCAAGCTTGTGGGTTGGTTTCGTTACCAGGCTAAGTAATGTCTTCAGCAGCATTTAGGGCAGAGGCCCCCAACCTTTTGGGCACCAGGGACCGGTTCCATGGAGAGGGGTTTTTCCACGGACCGGAGGGGGCATGGTTTTGTGTGCTGCCTGCATCCCGCAGATGGGGCTTTGCTTGTTTGTGCGGATCGGTTGCTGGCATGCCACGGCCTGGTACTGGTCCACGGACTGGAGGTTGGGGACCCCCTGTGTCAAATGAGGATCTTGTGATGGGTCAGGTGTGAGTCATCAGAGAGAGGCTTGTGATGGGTCTTGTGATGTCAGGGTTGTTGGAGGGTGTGACACCTGACCCCTCACAAGACCTTCACTTGACACACACCATACCTGAAGCCCTTATAAACAGAGGAGCGCTGACACACACACATCCCCTACACTCCGCTGAAGATGTTACCTAGCCTGGTAACGAAACGTTCGGAAACCAACCCACAAGCTCGGAGAATGAACCTTCACTCTCATCTTACACCAGGGGTAGGCAACCTTGGCTCTTTTATGACTCGGGGACTTCAACTCCCAGAATTCCTGAGCCAGCATTGCTCAGCTTGGAAACCCCTCCCTTTCCCCTCAGCATGGCTGGCTCAGGAATTCTGGGAGTTGAAGTCCACGAGTCATAAAAGAGCCAAGGTTGCCTACCCCTGGCCTACATCCGAGCTACAGATATTCGCCACTATTGCAAACATCAAAATAGGTTCCTCTCTTGTTAGTTGGGAGTGTTTACAAGACCAGCTCTAAAGATTTGCATTCTACGCACTCCTTATCTTTAAAGTCAATGCCTCCAAGGCTTTCCATCTGCTCCCTCCTGGCAAAGAGGCTGGTGGGGATTTTCCAACCACCCGAGCCCAACCAGGACTTTCCTTTCCCGCAGGCATTGCAGAAGAGCAGTGTTGATCTAAGGTGGGGAAAAAAAAACCTAGAACAGTGATGGCGAACCTTTTAGAGACCGAGTGCCCAAACTGCAATCCAAAACCCGCTTATTTATCGCAAAGTGCCAGGGCCGCATCAGCATTGTGGTGCCCTCGGGGGGGCAGGGCGGCGGCTTTGAGTGCCGCCTCTGGCACGCAAAAACCGGGGGCGCAAAAATGGGCCACCGTGCTGCAAGGCGCAAAAACGGCCATTGCCACACCGTGGGGTACAGATACAAGGCACTGCATCACGCAAGAACGGGGCAGGGCTAGTGAGTATCACGCAGGCACTAGCCCCATCCTATTTGCAGCGTGTGCGTGCTTGTGGCCCTGTGCGCGCATGCACGCATGTAAAATGCTTCCCCCTCCCTTTTTTTCCAGTCCACCAATCGACAATGGTTGGTGACTTCTGGTCTACTACCTCTACTCGAGCTTGCCAGTTGGCCGCTTCGCCTCCTTTGTGCTGGGCGGGGCTCCTGCTCCGGGCCGCGGTAGTGGCCTGATGGACCTGCTGCTGGCAGCGGTGGCGTGCGTGCCAACAGAGAGGGCTCTGAGTGCCACCTCTGGCACGCGTGCCATAGGTTCGCCACCACTGACATAGAGGAAGCAGCCAGATGAAGTAGCATTTTGTCATGGGTTCCGCTTGTGAATTGCTAAAAGCAAGGCTGATTTTTGGTTTCCTCCTGCCTGAAGGAACACTTTAGCCGTTGTCTTCCTGCCATAAAAAAAGCAAGGCTGTTGGGCTCCATTGTGAACTCTTATGAAATGACAATGTGGCTGGATGCACCCCTGTATAACACCCCTGAAGTTGTATTGTAGGGGCAGGATCAGTTGCATTGTAGGGGCAGGATCAGTTGTATTGTAGGGGCAGGATCAGTGGCGGCACAAATCTTTTATAGGGATTATAAACTTCCCCATAGTTTTATAGGGAATCTTGTCCCCCCACAACTGGTTCTGCTTGCTCCGTTGATTAATTCTGGATAAGCCTTTAAGCTATGTTAGGACAAAACTAAGAGTCTTAAAAATCCACTCGTTTCTTCTAGCATTAGCTTTTTACAGCCCACTTCATGACAGGACCTGGATACCTTCCTCAGAGGAATGTGGATCCATGCTTTTTTGAACCTTACAAGCCCGTGGAATGTAACGGCCCACGGAACGCAACAGCTTTCCTCAGTTCTGAAATTTGATACTTTGGCAAAATATTGATCAAACTCTGCTGCCTGAAGGTAACATGGGAATTTTAATGAGCATCAGCTCCGGGATGGTTATTTTCCCCCATCTGCTTGAGGAATATCTTCTCCCGCTGTCCAAAATCCCACTCCATTGTTCTCAGTTGTTGAGAATTCTACAAG
>NW_015392397.1:0-6563 GCF_001527695.2 Protobothrops mucrosquamatus | reverse complement strand
TCTCAAAACTCGGAAGACAAAACCTCGGGTCCCGGTGGACGACCCAGATGGGATCCTGCGACATTATCCTGGGACACGTATATCTTCGCCTTCGTTTGTAAGAGTCAAAAAGCTAGCCTCTTTTGCTGTCTCAGTGATTCACGTTAACTATCAGGATACCAGGAGGCATCAGGATACCAATCCAAGGTGGTGAGTCTAATTTCAGAGGCCGGAAGTGCAAATGTCTTCATTTCATTTGGGAGACCCGATTTCCAACTCTTGTGTCTTGGTGTGGCATGGGGAAGAATCCCATCCTCTTGGTGGTGTCAAGTCTTCTTTGAGCCAAGCTCTTGCGTCTTGAGTTGAGTCTGGCTAAATTGTCATAAAAGATAAGGCAGAACGTCGCCAGACAGACACCTTTTTCACAAATGGAATGTACGAGCTCAAGATTAGAGCGTTTTGACCTGGTCATTCATTCAGCTCTTGTGGTGAAGGTAAGGGAGGAACAGAAGAAAAAAAAAACATCTTGAGAAAAGACTCGCATCCGGCAGGATCCACACCTCACTTGATGTTTACTATTCCTCTGAAACACCTTTTTCCTGGTTTTCTCCGACTGTTATGTACTCACACGCCCACCAGTTTCGCCTCTCTTGGGTTGGGTTCCTACTGCTTTCTCCATGAAGTCATGTTTGAAACATTCCAGTTGAGCTCGTGGCCTCTCCTTTCCCCCCTCCCCCTTTTCCCATTCTGCCTTCTGGGTGCTGCAGTTTTGATAGGAAATGGTCCAACTGGAAAGCTCTCTCGGGTTATGCAGAAAGCTGAGTGAGAAAGACTTACATAGGCTGCCCTCAGCTGCTGAAATTGATCGATGGAGCCCGACAAATAAGACAGGGAATATTCTGAGCAATACCTTCTAGGCAGGGTGTGACAATGAATAGGAAATCAGGTGATCTAAGGTACAGCAGCTGGTGCTTAAGCTTATATACCACTTCATAGTGCTTTATTTACAGCATTAAGTGGTTTGCAGTCCACATATTGCCCTCAACAATCTGGGTTCTCGTTTTTACCATCCTTGGAAGGAGGGGAGGCTTGAGCCGGTGAGGATCGAACTCCTGACAGTGAGCTGAATTAGCCCGCAATAATGCATTTCTAATCACTGCGCCACAGCGGTTACAATGCAGTATTGCAGGCTACCTCTGCCCACAGCCTGGAGTTCGGTCCTGAAGGGCCTCAAGGTTGACTGAGTCTTTTATCCTTCCGAGGTTGGTAAAATGAGGATCCAGATCGTTGGGTGGGGGGGAGAGGGGGGTGCGCAATAGGCTCACGTTGTAAACTGCCCAGAGTGCTATCAAGCACTACGGAACGGTACGTAAGTGCTATTAACCGATGTCCCTTTGCTAGTTCTCATCTTTTTCAGTGTTTATCAAGGAAGTGTTCAATTTGCTTCGACTTACCTTACTGCAGATATGCTCAAATTTGAAGTTCAGGTTGAAGAACAGAGAGAACTGAGCCAGGATATTCTTTTTTTCTGGTTCCTTTTTAGACTGGTATTTCTTCCTCCTCGGAGAGTGCCACCAGCATATTCAATTCCATTTAACAACCCCTTATTAGGGACCCTTCTTTTCAGGCAAGGTCAACGAGATGAAACAGGAAAGGTCAATGAGATGAAACTTAGAAAAGAGCTCCATCAAGTCGATCAGGACACACCTCAGCTGCAGCCGTGAGGGCATCACACCAGGTTTTGTCAAGTAATGCCTGCAGACTGAGGAACAGGTTTGCCTACATTCCTAAACCAGCAACGGCAAAGCACCAAATATTTATTGCGTCCTTTTAGGGCAAATTACAAGTTTGGTTGCTATTGGTTAATGTGTTGCCTGGCACACCTGGTTGCTAATGCAAAGGAGTTTATTTTCTCCCTGTTCCTTCCTGTGTAGATCAATAGAAGAAGGGGACAGAGAATGAGATGGAGTCACTGAAGCAGCAGGCGTGAGCTTAAATGGACTCCAGATTAGGTAGAGGACAGGAAGGCATGGAGGAACATTGTCCGTGGGATCACGATGGATCAGACACGACTTTGCAACACCCCTCCAACCACCATGGCCTTGATCCATACCTAAATATTTCCCGTTTTGGTGTACAGTAATGGGAACAGCAAATCTGCAGTGTTCAAATAATGGACTAGAGCTCCCATGATTACCATCCTCGGTCCTGTTAGGATCACAGAATCACAAGGATGGAGGCAGGCCCCTGCTCAGGATAAGACTCACCAGAGCATCTCTTGAGAAATGACCGTCCAGGCTGTTTAAAAGAACTGAATAAAGAATTCACTTTTTGTGGCAACTTGTTCCACTAGGGCAGGGCTTTTCAACCTTTTCACCCATTGTACCACTTTTAGGATATGGCAACATCCGAGGACCACCAGTCGCCTAGCAAGGTGTCAAAAACTTGATGACCAAAAAAAAGGAAAAAAGTGATAAACAGCCACGCTCTTCCTCCTGTCCGAGATTTTCATTGTTGTGAGCCTTTCTGTTGAGGATTAGCAGCGGAGGTAGGGTGGGGGGTGTTTGGTTTTTATTCCCCCCCGTCGGATGGGTGGTTGCAGCAGGTTTTGGTCACTTCACATGACCCTGGGACACTGTGACCGTCATAAATATGAATCAGTTGCCAAGCATCTGAATGTAAATCACAAGACCCTGGAGATGCTGCAACATTCCAGCTGATTGGCGCTTCTTCAGGGCTCAGCAGAAGCGCCAGGATCAGTGTTGCTTTTCAACTGATTGGTGCTTCTTCAGGGCTCAGCAGAAGCGCCAGGATCAGCGCCGAGCTTCAGCTGGAGCTGATCCTGGCGCTTCCACTGATCCCTGACAGCCCCGAAGCGCTGATCAGCTGGAAAGCAGCACTGATCCTGGTGCTTCCGCTGAGCCCCGACAGCCTTGCAGCTTCAGCCATCTCTCGCTCAGGCTTGTGCGGTGCTGCCACCGGTTCAGCTCATTCCCCTCCCCCACTACTACTTTTCTAGGATGGTTGCGTACCACCTGCCAGGTGCCAATGTACCACAGGTGGTACCCGTACCACTGGTTGAAAAGCCCTGCACTAGGGGACAGCTTGCGAGTTCCCAGCCTCTACCTTACTTTGCGTGATTTTAACTCAACTGGGTTCTGATCCTGCCTCGTGGGGCAAGGGAGGAAATCTGTTCTTTCTCCTATGGGCCAACTCTTGGGAGGTCTCTCCCCGTGGTCATCTCTTCTGTAGGCTAGACAGGCTTCCTGCCCGATTTAGCGTCGATACCCTTTTTACCCAAAAGGTGAGTGTGTTCCATCCCAGTCAGGCATGCCAGCAGAGAGAAGCCAGCTGTTTTGGCTGAGTGTAGATGGGCATAATTTTTCTTTTCTGAAACAGTTCCCTGCTTCCACACAACAAACTAAACCAGCGCAAGGAAGAATGTTTTACTTAAAAATAGCATCTTCCTGTGGACAATGTTTCTAAATGAACTTTGTGGACAAAGGATGATGTGAATGTACAATTCCAACAAGCAGAAGAGTTGATTTTGCTTCTGGCTTTTCGGTCTCCCAGAATTATTTATTTAGTACATTTATATCCCATCACGATCTTTTACGTAGTCTTGGTAGCAGGAAATAAATGCACTAAATGTTAGGTTACAATGGAAATGCTGTCACGATACAGAATTATGAAATCGAATACAACATTCACCATCTTCCATTTCTATCCCAATATAATACTTTAAAGTTTGGCTATTTCCTAATAAACAGGTGTAATTTGCTACCATTCTTAGCACAATGTTTAATTTTAAACTGCAGGTATGCTAAAATAATGGGTTTGGCCACCAAAACAGACTGCGTTATCTTGCTTAAGCTATGGTTTGAAATGGGCAAGGAACCAGGGCAAATAAAGAGATTTCAGTTTGCCCAACTGAATATGACAGCAAATGAAATCTTACGCTACAGACCAAGTAAATTTGCTGAATTTGAGCATGTCGGCATGTGGAGAAACACCAACCCGCAGCTCCTTTACACAACCCAACCCACCGTGCCCAAGCAAGCTGTTTTCCAAAGAGATGGAGACACAGAAAATAAAATCCTTTAAAAAAAAAAAAATTCCACAAATCCGTGTGGGTGTGTTTTTTTCCCCTTTTAACACTTTATTCATAGCATTATTCTGAAGAAAGATTACATCGGTCTTCTGTACAAGTTCTGAACATGCTTCAGTAGGAAAGACAGCTCCATGGGAACACTTCCCCCTCCACCCCAACTGCAGCCCATCCCCCAATCCAGAGAACCGCTGTCAAACCCCCCCCTAAAACCCACTGCAGTGAGGGAGGGGAGGGAAAGTTGTGCTCCCCTATACAAAATAACCTTTGCATAGTTTATGTTCAAAAGAATCTATTTTACAATGAGAGCTGTACACGAGAGGAGTGGAAGGGGAGAAGGATTTGACCCAACTCATGAACCCACAAAAAAAAAAAAGTCCCTGGAGCAGTGAGGCTGTGTTCGACATCATTAAAAGAAGGTCCCCCCCCCCTCTGGGTGGCGATGCAGAAAAGGAGCACATAATCTTACTGGGTTGTGTCGTGTATCTCCTCTCCCTTGCCCTCCAGGTTGGGGAAATAACTGTCCCATCTCCTTCATGCCTCCAAAGGGCCCGACGTGGTGAACGGAATAAGCAGGGAGACAATCAAAAGGGGTAGCCAGAAAAGGGGACCTAAGCATTTGGTCACTGTCATTTAAAAACCAACCCAAAGCCATTAAAAAAAGTAAGAGCTAATCGTGTTTATAAATCAGGAGGGCATCCTCTGCAGGACTTGGGGCTGGGTGGCAAGAGGACAGAGGAACACCTGGGCCCGAAACATGACACGTTGCCTATCAAAAGCCTGGGCTGGACTTCCCAAAGCGCCGGGGCATTTAAGGATAGCAGGTGCCCTGTAGTGTTATTCTAGGGGCAACAACTCTGAAACTACTCTCCTACTCTCTCTCTCTGCTCACGGTTAGGAAGTAGCAGAATTCATTGCAAAGTGCTGGCCCTGCCACTACAACCTGCGGGGGGGTGGGGTGGGGGGCAACTGAGCTACCCAGCCCCAGCGAGCGACTTCAGCAGGAATGCCCCTTGCCTGTTCCCAGAAAAGCACCTGGGAATGAAGAGCCATGCTCACCGTCCTCCTCCTCCTCCTCCTTTCAAGTAGTACTCCAACAGTCAAGACTGGAATGTGGGGAGCTCCAGTAGCTGCCCCCACATTAAGGGGAGGAATAAGAGCAAAGGGAGGGGAGGGACTAAACTGTTATGCGCGGGAAGAGAGGTGGCTGTCGAGCCATCCCCGCAGAGAAAGACCAGTGGGACCTCGCGCGCTGTGGTCACGTCTTGGGCTTGCGGCCTCTGTTACTTTGCGACGAGGTAACCGGGGCAGTGGAGGAAGGGGTTGTTGGGGAGGAGAGGGCTCCAGTGACCCCCGCAGCCGAAGAAGCAAAAGCAGGGCCCGTTTTCCTGGGGGGGATCGGGGAGGACCCCGATTGGGTACTGTCGGCAGGCTTCACTGCGCTGCGGAGGATGCGGTCAGCCGTCCCACTCTGGTGACCCTGGCTGCCCCTTTTTCGACCATGGCCCCGGGCTGAGTCATAACACTGGCGCTTCGGCTGCCGGGTACACTTATAGCTGTTGGATTCCGAGGACTTCAGAGAAGACTCCGACTCTCCGCCCTCCTGTTCAGAGATGCCTCGGGAAGCCGGCGACTTACTGCTGTTCCTCACCCGCTTGCCCTCCACGGAGCAGCGCCGTTTCCTTCGCTGGGTTTCCCGCTCCAGCGGTGGAACGAGGCAGCCAGGCCGCAGGCGAGTCGAGCGGGCAGGGGTGTCACCGGAAGGCTGTTCCCAAGCACTGCTCTCTGCCGATGAGGCCCTCTCGGTGCCTATGTGCTTTGGAGAGGGCTGAACTAATGGCCCGCTGCAAGACTCCGGCTTTTCTTCCCGCTTGAGCAGGGCAAGTCTGGTGAGCGGTCGGGTGTCCTCGCCGTCCGAAGAGCTCTGATTGGCACTGGGCAACGACGGGCCAAGCTCATCTTTCCTCCTACGCCTTCGTCGCTTGCGGCCGGGAGGAGCCGGGGTCTGCTTCTCCAAAGAGGTCTCCTGGTCAGAGTTGGAGGCTGGAGGTTGGGCCGCCTCCACCCGAGGTGAAGATGGGTTCTTTGGGGGACGGCCTCTTTTCCGCTTAGGTGGAGAATTTGCTGCTGGGGAGCTGGGGGCAGCTTTGGGCAGCGAGCGTGACACGGGGGACAGGCAAGGCGGATCTTGCACCTCTGGTGAAGCTTCTGTGGCAGAGGCCGCCCGAGGGGAAGAAGCTCGGGGTTCACACAAGTCAGTGGATGGTTTGGAAAGCAGTTTAGTGGAAACGGTTAACAATTCTCGTCCCTTCAAGGCGGAGTTGGAATCCGATCCGGGCTGAGCATGCAGTGAAGTTCGATTCCGTACTTTAGGGGAAGTTTTTGAG
The DNA here is from genome assembly GCF_001527695.2 of Protobothrops mucrosquamatus. NCBI lineage: Eukaryota > Metazoa > Chordata > Lepidosauria > Squamata > Viperidae > Protobothrops > Protobothrops mucrosquamatus. Next base: position 89 of record NW_015392397.1, on the reverse strand, counting down.
ACAGCCGTTTTGGGATGTAAGTCCAGTGGCTCGTGAACCTTCGAGGGGCCCTCTGTTACAGAGACCTCAGGAGACCTCTGCGGCTTCTT